>NW_009630275.1:6540-23285 GCF_000690535.1 Cariama cristata
ATTCAGGTCATTCTCTTGTAATGCTCTTCAGTGGTAGTCTGCACCACATAGAACTGATTTCAATTTATGCATTTTACACACGTAAGAATTAGCAGAAGAGTTGCTTTATGCCACAGTGAAGATCTACACAGCCCTAGGCAGTGGTAAACTGCATTTCTCGGGGGCTGAGTAGGAAAAGAAAGACCAAGATAGGTATATGCTGACACTTTCCCTGCTGATCTTTGTTTTCAAGAAATTGTGATGCAGGACACCAGAGGCAGAAGCTGTACCTTTGTATTTAATAGTTTTTGAAAGGCTTTTTTCTCTTTCATGAATTTATTTAATTACTTATTAAAAACTATCTGAACTGCTAGCAGCCACAAGACCCTGTGACAGGAATGGCAAGTGTAATTATGGGTCATATGAAGAAGTACCTCCTTTTAAGACTTTCCCCTCATTTTCAGTTGATACCTCCTCTTCCAAGCTTGTCAGGGAAACCAATAACATGGACAACCTCCCCACTAATACCTTATTAACTACAGCTCTATCTCCTCATAAAAGCTAATGCTGGTTCCCTTAATCATCAAGAAATAGCATTGCCAGGCATCTGTTACTTTTTCCTTGCCATTGCTGGATTCTGCACTGTTAAAAAGTTAAAACTTCCAGCCATTTCTGGTCACTACAGACAGCAATTTCAAAAGAATAAGCATATTGCTGCCTCAAAATCCCATAAAGTCATGTATAAATTTTTATAAAGAATTCATAAAACAAGAACCATTTTATTCCCAACTTGGGGGGGAAGCAGCAGCTTTTAAAAAATATTCTGTGGAAAATGCTTCCCACCACCATTAATAGGACATCAAGGACTTCTAGTAGTATCCTGAAAACAAACATCTCTACTCAAAATAGTGCCAGATTGCTCCACAAGTTTTTTGCCCGTCTGCATCTATCCTGTTGCATCATTTTGCTCTCTTGATGAAGTACATGCATCAATAGAAATATCAGTTACAGTGCAACAAAGACAACAAATATACTTAAAGTAATACTGCTAACAGTCTCAAATAACACACAGTATCCAATCCATTCTTATTTAAAGAACCCTTTTTGACAACAAGGAAATTAAGATCAACAATAGAGACTAATTTCGCATGCAAAGCAATCAGTGAAAGTTAAAATTTTTTGAACTAGTTTATACTGTTAGAATTATTGAAATGTGTATCACTGATAACTGAGAAAATATTTTCAGGAAAGACATAACCTTTGTTTTGAACTGTTTCTTTAACTGACATAAGAATTTAATTCAATTATTGAATTTAATTAAAATCAAAACTGAAGGACTAGGTCACTATTCAATCAGTTCAACAGACAACAAAAAAAATTTCAATTCTTTCCCAAGGTCCTAACCTTGTAAAAGTACATACGCAAGCTTAATTCTCTGCTCTGTGACACTCCCATCATCTTTTGATGAGACTAAAGTGAGTTGAACATGATACAGTCTTTGCAGCATTTGAGCCTTACATCCCGCAATTATTTTGCATGCACATGATGCTAATTCAACAGGGGTTCTGGATCCTTGCTTTGTTGCATTTAAGCAGCTACTGTCACAGTTAATTAAAGATCAAACTCAGATACTCAAGCAAAACATCCAGAAAAGGACCTTTAAATAGCTTAGAGTTGGAAACTAATCAAGTAAAAGCTATTCAACAAGACATGACAGGCTAGCTAAGAATACTCAAGAAAGCATACAAGCACTAGGAAAACATTCAAGGAAGACGTGCTTGTTAGAATCAAGACCTCCAATTACCCACTTTTTTCCTTTTCCTTCCCTGCCTTGCCCCCCTCCCCCCCATTAATCCACATGCAAGGTCATAAAGCTTGAGCAAGAGGCAGTTATGCAAAGCTTCTTCCAAACTCAATTCTTTTGTTGGTGTTATGCCTGGACAAATAGTCTAAAAAAAAAAAAGCTATTTTATCCTATGTTTTATGTGTAGGTAGACTTTTTGTCCACAAAAGATTTCTTTGTATTATTATAGTTTAGGTCTGACTGAAGATCACCTAACTACATACATAGTTTTCCTTTTAGTTGTAAGTCTTTGCCTGTCACTCCCACTCAGCATGCACTGAAATTATTATTTTTAAAACAAGATTAAATTTTCAGAAAATATATGCTGACAACTAGAGGGGGGTTATATTAGTTTATAAAGAGTGATGAAGCATCAACCCCCATCTTTTGTGTTCTGATCACCATTGACATTAGGCACTTACGGAATTTAACCTATCAGTTAGGTTGGTAAAGAGACCGCATGCATGCAATGCTGATAATACCATTGCCAATTGATGACTGGGACAGTAAGTCTCAAAGCTAGTTTCCATCCTGCCTAAAATTAACTTTGTTCCAACATAAGTAACTGGAGATTAGGAGAAAGAAACTTTGATCTGATTTCCTTCTAATAAAAGAAAGGTCAGAGCCTACTGGGTGAATTACAATTTGTTGAAATGCCAAAACCAAGTAACAGCTTGAAAAGGATGAATGCCCTGATCAAAGGCTTCCCCAACTCAGACCTTGGAAAGGAAGGAATGGTCTGTTCTGTGCCCCTCACCTCCTCGCCCCCAGTCAGAGTACTGCTTATCTTACTTGAGCACGTGTATGAAGGAAAAAGGTGGTCGTTACTTAGGAATTTGGAATTCCCAAAGATACACATTAAATGTCTCTAAGTCAGCAAAGCTGGTAGTTTTTTTTCTCCCCAGACTTCAGTGGTGCTCGAAGAAAGTGGCTTCAATTTTATCTTACATAAGGGAATGTGAATGATGATTTCAAAACACATCCCAAGGGCTCATCCATTCTGAATTAGATTTGACAGGGCTCACATTGACTATAAAAGTTCACACAGATAACACATAAAACTGTTTGAAATTATAACAAGCATTTAATATGCCAAGTTAGAACAACCAGAATTTCTGCAACACAATATTACATGTATGTTATCTCATAACTTAGAAAGCCCTGATGCTTATGTGGCAACTTTCTTCTGTGTAACTGCATGTGCTTGCCTGGTAAAACATAGTACAGATAATCCTTCTTCATGCAGCTGGTATTTCTGGACCATCTAGTCTGCATAGGTGAAATATACACCATTCCTGTGACTTGATTTTATTCAGGAAACAAGTTTCAGGCAAAACTTGCTTGCTTGCTCTAAATTGGCTATCTCTAAGTTTGTTGTAGAAACTCATTCTTTTTCATTTGCATAATATGTGGCTCCCAATTCTTCTCCTTATATACTCAAAGAATAAACAAAATTGTGAACCATTGGGATTTAGAAGTGGTTGCATATTTATAATAACTGCACTGAAAAACCACCCTGCACTCTAAAACTGGGTTCTACACTAACATACAAGCCAATAATTTAACTTGTGCTAAGAAGAAATTGCTCTGAGTTATTCTTTGAACGCATACGTGCATGCACATGCATACAGACTTTCACAAATTCCTAACCAACTGCTTGATGTTTCCATGACCTTTTATTTATTTCCAGCTGTGGGATGCACATACCAATCAAATCTCAACTCAAATAGATTTATCAGAACTCCATAACTAATATTACCAATAAACAAACACATAATCATTCTATTCAAAATGAAGTACTACATCTAGGTACACAGATTTGAAAATACCTAATTAACCATACTCTTCCAAGAGTATACCCAAGAGGCAGGGAATACATCCTTCCTAATACCAATTTGTAGATGATTATGTCTTAGTTAATATCATCAGAGAATAAAGCACATAAGATTACAAACAGTGAATCTTAATGCATTCTGAGGTAACGATTACCTTTGGATTAAAATATCTGCAGGACTGGGGCTGTGAGCCTCCAAACAAAGCAATGCGATAATCATGTTTTTTTCTTCTTGGCCGTGTACCTTCCACTAACTCTTCTCTGTCTTCTGGGGAAAGCAGATGGTATCGCATCCCACCTGGAAGGAAGACAACTGTTGCAGATCCAGTGTAGCTCAGACATGAAAAGGGATGTTTCAGAGGCAGGGATGGTGGGAGAAGGGAGGGAGAAAGGGGAAACCAAGTTTCTACATTACACCTATACAGCTTTGATTTAAAAGGGAAGAATGCACAGCAGCACACGAGGATGGAAGTATACATCCAGATTTACACCCTATTTCAAATTGCCTGCTCCATGTGAAAACAGGACATGGATACAGACTCATGTTATATACCAACTGACCCATCAGCTCATTTAGCCACTATTAACAGGCAACTAAGTTTGTCACATTGAAAGAGGCAAAAGGAAACAAACCCAAAGAAAAGGAATGGCAGAACTGGGAGCCTAAAGAGGACAACACTAACAGTAAAAGAAGGGACTTGAATGCAATGAGGAGTCAACCATGCCCACCTCCTCACTCCCCAATTTCTGATTAATAAGGCAGGCATCTCTAGCACATTGTACCTCATGAAAACCCCTCACTTTTGTTCCTGGCTTGACAATGCAAAATATTAGTTCCAATTGGTATAAAATAAGCATTCTCCTAAGAAACATTCCGAAGAATGCAAAAATATTAGTGACCTTACAAGTCACTAAAACCAGACAAACGAAGATCCTTGTTTCTTAAACAATGCACCCAACTCCATGTCACACAAGAAGTATGACTGAGATGTTGATGGTCAGCAAATACTTACCAACATATAGGTTAATTTGAATCTTGCTCATTGAGACTGAAGGAAGACAGTTGCATACCATTTTTTAGGTCTACACTAAAATGAAGCCAACTAGTTAACTGCTACTGAAATGAAAAAATTTCTTTCCAGAAGATTTATCAACATCTAGGTTTTTCTTTCTTACATGACAAAATTTCACAAATAGTGTCTAAAAACAAAAAGGAACCTTGCTCCCTATCTCATTTGCACCTTCAGAATGCAACTGTCTGTAGGCTCAACGGTCAGTATATGTTAGAGATAAAAATAGCGCAACATATGCTTAACATTCTAACTTGCTTAGGGAAGCTTTATAATACTCAAATTTTTGACATAAAATATTTTTTATTAATTCACATACAGACATGAACAATACTAGTTACTAGCCTGTCCCAGAGGCACACTAACACTTCCAATTACCCTAACGACTTATCGACAATATCTCCATTCCATTACTTGTCATGGAGTTCATGTCATTTACTAGGAGAAAAGAAATGAAAGTCACACTCTGTTACATAAGCTGGGTTTTATTTACATGATAATCTGCTAATCCAACTTCAACAGCATCCTAGAGGGAACACAGTCAGATTAATTTAATGTGAAAGTGTTGTTAGAGCATTTTAAAGCAAACAATTTTCAAAAATTCCACAGCATTTTTTTTAGTTATACAGAACAGTAAAAATTTCAGCTAGAGGTCAACTTACTGATCACCATTTTAAGGCATTCTGGGTTATCCTGAATAAGTGGTTCAGCCTGAACTGTTTTACTTAAGAAGTTCTTTGATATAAGAGGAAATCGGACTTTAGCAAGAATATCAACCATGTACGGCTGGCGATTTGGCTCATCATACTTCAGCCATCTGACTGCTGCATCATAAACCTTAAACAAAAGAGAAGGAAAGAAAAGGATAAGGTACATCACCACACAGTAAGACAAATAACTAAACCCTAATGCTCCAAATTGATTCTTCCGCCTGTTGGAGGTTAACTTATACTCACATTTCAGTAGGTGGGGATCCATCACCATCTTCCAAAAAAAGAAAAGAAAAGAAAGAAACAAACCAAAAAACAACCACCACCAAGACAACCAACCACACCCCAAAAAAGACAATGCTCGGACATGGAGTAAAACAAATGCACAACCATAGAATAAAACCCATCTACAAACTTACAAAAACCAAACAAAACCCACTACTACTGCTATTTAACTTTTTTCTCTCCTCCAAACAGGAGGCATGAATCCATAATTCATTTAAGTGGGTAACCTCTATACCAGGTTAAGTCTGATATGCTTTGAGTTTCATGCCGTAACACAGGTAATACTTCACCAGAAACGTTGAAATGCTTCTACTTAATACAGTCTCCTGAGCTGACAAACTGCTTCTGTTACCAAATCATAGTGTTGGGGATCCCAATATATTGCTATTGTTGTGTCTTAGGGGACCATTTAAATAAAAGTTATTAGGTGCAGACTACTGTAAATCTACTACTCGGAGAACCTCCTCTCTGTCCCCTCTTTACAGGAAAAGATAATGGGTTTTCTAAGGGAGCGGAGAGGACAGAACAGGGAAGGTAACCAAGGAATCTGCTCTATTTATGATTGTCCTCTGGGTCAGGAAGGAATGAAACAAAAATCCAGTATTACCTATGTACTAAGCTACTTCCATGCTGCTCTCAGACATAGCAAGCTTATCTACCATGCTGCCACTTCAGAGTCAGCACTAACTTCATTACAAGTGATAGCACAGTCAATACCTACTCCTGTAGCTGAAACTCATCAGTCATCAGCGGTGAGTGACTGAGATATAACAGACATTTAATAGCAGAATTAGAGTTATTCAGAAGGACTGCTAAACCACCTCAACTATAATTCTGCAAAATGACCAGGGAGCAAAGGAGAGTAAAGAAATATAAAAAATATTTAAGGCTTAATTCCATCAGCTAAGGAAATTCAACAGAATTACTGGGACAGGAACATTGTATTCCTTCATCAACAGAAACATTACTTGCATACAGGACAAACAGAACAGATAGTAACTAAAGCTACCTTCCTTTTGCTAAATGTAAATATGCTTTACGCCCATACAAAACTTACGAGTATAATGTCAACTTTCTAGAGCACTCCTGAGAAATAAGATTCCTATAGTATCACTGGCAAACTTCAGCAGTTTCATACTGCACGCTGCCACTTTTCTAAAGGAATTTTAATGATGCCATGCTGCCTACACAAAATTGCTACCACTGCTGCCAAGTTAAAGCATGCCATCCTACCTTACCAACAGAACTTCAAGAACGTAAATTCCAAAGTGTCATTTTGGCTGCAAGCCAAACAACACTTCCAGCTTTGAAAATGTTATCCTGTGACCTGAACTCTTCCCAGCACGTGGCAAGAATGCTGAACTGTGACAGAACTCATATTTATACTTGTAACCAGCCAACTATCATATTCAATCACCTGAGATTATCCCCCACTCTTAGTAATTCTTATTTTCATTGAAGCTTTTTACTGCAACAGATACACTGAAGAAAACACATTAATTCTGTGAAAGCTGAACTTCACAGTCAGGAAAACATCCATTTCTATCTTAGCGGATACACATACCATCTTGGCTATGAGATCTCTCTGTTGCACTTCAAAGGTATGAGCCAACTCATGACAACATACCCAAACAAGCTTAAATTACCTAGTTCAACCATCAGAACAGCACAGCTAGAAAGGCATGATTTCAGTTTGTTTTCAACAGATTTGACTGAGAATCTATAAGAAGTACCCAGCAGCTACAACCATCCTGCAATCACCTCTTTGGGTTGCGGTGCAGACACCTATACTCTTCCTGTTTTCCTGCAGCAGGAAGCACAAGCTGGCAAACAAGCATTCAGGGCTGTGCTATAAGACGAATCAAGCTTTCCAAATGGCACAGCTGTGAATCTCGTTTCTACCACAGGTTACAACTTTTAATTGAGTGAAACTCTAGGCTCCTTTCAGCCACTTAAGCTTTTTTGTGTCCACTCCCTAAACAATGGCCTTCCATTAATCCATCACTGTCAATGCATCTAGCTTTCAGTGTTTTGTTCATCTTGCTTCCAAATCCCTCAGCTTCCCAAGCGTAACTTGTGCATGCATATGCTTCCATCAGAAGCAACCCCTCTCTGAAATGGGCTGAGACCACGCTCAGTTGGAGACGTGCAGCCACTAAGGTGCATTTTACTTACCACTTTGAAGTAGTTCACTTTCACCAGTAGCACACGAGCCCCAATCTAGGAGGAACTGCTATAATACACCAAACTTAATTCAGCTCACATACTATGGAATCAGAAGCCCTATAGCTATCTTGATAAAGGAAACTATTTTGCTGACTCCCTTTACGACTTCTTTCTGCCTAGTTTGCTGAAACAACACATATAATAACCACACTTGAAATGTGGATATTCATTAATATTTGGTTTTGACCAAGCCAGGATGCACCTTTTATTCTACAGTTTAGCAAGCACTATGTGCATCATATACTGTAGGAACATCAGAAGTGAGATACTTTAAACCAGTTCTTGATTAGGAAAAAAAGACAGTGAAGTTCAATGCTCTTAGCTGGTATGAAACAGGGATCTCACCTGGTCTTCTGCCCTCACGGTCAACGTATCTTGGTTCAAGAGGTGTGTCACACGCTTAACATCAAGCTGAAGAAACTCATCTGTCTTGTAAACTTCAGTGAAATGCTGATGAATAAAGTCATCTGCAGTGGCTTTCAGTTCCGGACAGTCTAGGCATTCTGCTAACACACTTATACCTATGAAAGAAAAATTAAGAAATAAAACCCTTCCAAACTTAAATTACAATCATCTTTAATACATTAAAAATAGAATAAAATTACTTGATTTCAGTGATACTTGCAACCTCAGTTTAATATTTATTACTGCACTTTTTTCTTTAAAATACATGCTGTCATAGTTTATCTTGAGTTGCAGATGAGTTAAGATAAGCACAAGCTGCTGATCTTTGTCCCTACCGAACTAATTGGAGAGTCAGACCTGCAGCACTTGCTGTATTAACGATCACTCCAGCACTGCTTCTTTCCCCGTTATGAAGCAGGTAACAGTATATTAACCAGGTCTGAGCCATATCACAATAACAAAGTCTAACCAGAACAGCTTGAGAAACTGGATCCAGGTTTTATGACCTCCCCTGACCTGCTCACGCAGCAGCAGTCACCAACCAAGCCCAATTTCCCTCAAGAGTCACAGTGATCTGAGACTTTTCTATACAGGTAGCAGAGTCAGCTGCAGACCAACATAAAGTCAAGTTGATGCTGCTGCAAGGATTGAAGGTAGGCATAAAGATATAAATAGCAACTGCTACCGAGAAGCGCTGCTTCCAACCTTCCCATTAGAAACCAGATAAGCACAGAGCTTTTCAGCAGCAACTTTTGCTCGTCATGCTACTGTCTTCATCCTCCTTCTATGGAAGAGAAGGCAAGTGGGGCAGAAGCAACTCATCAACCCATGAGCTGCAACTAGCCTGTGCTGCTCTAAGTAGTAAAATGCAAACTAGAAGGATAAAATCCAAGTGTATGACCTCCTGACAAAATTTCCAGAGATTCAAAATAAGTCATGGTTTCTTTCAAATACACTTTTTTAAAAATTAACTGTGGACTTGCCTACGAGTCTGCACAGAACACATTTCAACTTGTAAACAATGCCTTGAGGAAAAATTGATTTAATCTCTATCTCCCTTTTTGCTACAAATTAGCAATAAAGTATGCAAGTATTAGAGACCATAATTAATTTTTTCATTAACAAAAACCACAGAAGAGGGAATATGCCTCAAAGCAAGCATAAGTGGCATTTTCCTTAGAAGGTAATGTCTTTCTTCCAGCAGTTGTTTCAGAGCCACAGCTGTACTGGACCAAAGCATCAGTTGAATCATTGTAATTCAGATACTCTGCAAAACATTTCTATTGATATTATAAACATCTATAACATGACTGAGATGTTACTAGGAGAATTACATGACAATGTCAGTAAGAAACCCTATAAACAAGTTTCTCTTTAATCTCTGTTTAAATAAAGTCCATCAAATCTTAAGCATGAAAATGCATTTAGTTCTACTTGTTGTTTACCTTTTCTGTAACACAAAGTTCACATTAGGGCTCCAGAATATAATAAATACCAAACCTGCCCAGATGACATTCATGGATTTCAGTCAAAATGAAGAGCAACGAAAACCAAAAGTAACCTAAACTTATCCTGTTCATACTTCTAGAAGATACAGTAGTTTTGTAGAAATTACAACTCTGTCAAACTCTGTCTCCAGGTACAGTAACAATAACTCAAAGCTCCACCTTACTAAACAGTTGAGGTTCTCTAACAAACAAGAAGCTCCAGGGTGC
Organism: Cariama cristata; assembly: GCF_000690535.1. Classification (NCBI taxonomy): domain Eukaryota; kingdom Metazoa; phylum Chordata; class Aves; order Cariamiformes; family Cariamidae; genus Cariama; species Cariama cristata. The sequence goes on from NW_009630275.1 coordinate 16,608, forward strand.
TGCCAAGCTGGGATGAGATCTAGCACAGTCAGTGGACCCTGATACTGGCAAGACAACTGCCAGATTGTTTTGTATATGGCAAGGGACAAAAGTTCAGATTTAGAGCAAACTTAGTTTTACATGCCTGGATTTAGCCAAATATTACTGTCTTGTAGACAATACTATCTATTTTTCAGGAACAGCAAAGTTGAAAAATAAACAGTAAATTTAAGTCTGTATTTCTCTTACCAAGACAATTGGAAGCATCAACTTGTTCTTTTAAAAAGTCCACACACATTTTTTTCACAGGTTCAATCTGATATTGGTTTGCTGCATCTAGTAAAGACTGGACATTGTTGCTGTTAACTGAGATTCTGCAAAACAGAAGGTGTAAAATTAGCATCACTAATATTACCTACTTCGTTGTAGTAAAAAAAGCAACTTGCACCATTTCACATAAATGGCAAAGTTATTTCCCTGCTATTTACCCAAGAATCTTTCACACACAGTCTGAAGACACAACCTCCCTTTATGAATTTTCCAAACTGCTTTCATTGTTCTGCTTTACTGAAGAAGGACAAAGAGTAACCAGTCCTGGACTCTGAAGAATAAGACTTTAATACAGGCCCTCTGCAGCCCCATACTATTGCTTTGACTTGTGTGATTAGCCACCTTCACAAAACAGAAAATGAACAGAACCTTTTTTCCTGACAGTCTCCTACTCCCAAGCAGGCACCAACAAAATCTATCTAAACTCATTGTCAAGACTGCTCTGGCTGATTTTCCCAGAGCGCACAAGCAGAACCACTAGTTTGGCAATGCTTCAAGAGAAGGCACAGGTCCCACAGACAAGGACCTGGGCACCAGGGGAGGCAACCATATGGCTGGGGTACTGACACTGACTGTCTGTCACCACTGGTGAAATATAGAAGATGATTCCTCTCAAAGAAAGGAGAAAGCCTTCCTAAGGAGAGTTAATCCCATTAATACAAAGATGAAAGGCCTGCCATCCATCAGTCACGAGAGCTGATTAAGTAGTGCTGTTTACAATCCTAGTCATCTGCACAAGCTCTGTTTAAAAAAAACAAAAAACAAAAAAAAACCCCAAAACAACAACCACCAAACACATGGACAACATGAGATAGAAGGGAAATGCTGTTCACAGAACAGTTATCCACCCTGCCTATCCTGAGATGAAGGTATGAACTCCTGGAAATGGTTCTGTGCGATAGCTACCAAGGCCATAAAGGGAAACTCTGCTGATATCAATAAGGGCGCCAATTTCAGAACAATGGGAAATACCATTTGATTCCAACACTGAAGTCAAAAGCTTTAAGTGCTTTGAATTGCTTTGTGGAGACAACTACCGCTCTCTTTGGTCTGTAGGGCTTCCTACTGATTAAATAGAAAGGAAAAGGGAAGAAAGATAGGTGGTCTAGTCACATCAGGCTTTAAAAAAAGTAAAGAATTGTAATGGTAACAAAACTGATGAATCATAGAAACATTATTTTAAGATTTTATCATTTACAATTGGCAGGCTTCCTAGAAAAACTGTCAGCTTTAAATAACAAAACTACCTTGCAGTATAAGCAAACTCCACGAGCTGTTCAATAATGTCAGGTTCTGCATCTTTTAGCTCCACTTCAAAGGACTTTGATTCAAGCATATTTGCTGCAAATAGATTAAAAGACAAATTACATCAATAAGCCACTCTAGTTATTGTACATTTTGCAAACAGTAGAAAATAAAGTGATTACACAAAGTGGGAACCTGCGAAAAACTGCACACAGTTGATTGCTATTTACCCAGCATTACTAATGCAAGTTAACAAAGAAAGGAGGCAGTGGGACAAACAAAAAACCTGGTGTATGTACATGCTTGTATTATGTAAATTATGATAAACTGTATTAAACAGAAAAGATCATAGATGCTGTTGACTGCAGTGCAGACTGCCAAGTTAGCATCACCAAAACGAGGAAATGCATGCTGCCCTGTCAAAAGCTATTTCCATATTCAAGCTGACAACAAGAGAGATAGCTTGGAGCTTCCCCACATCAAAACACAGCACTGTAAGGTTTGCCCACAGACGGTTACAAGGTGACCATTGGAAGGCACCATTATTTTACTTCTACTCAGCTTTAACGTGTGTTTTTATAGCACAGTAAATTTACAATTCATGGGTAAGGCATACAAAAGTAAGATAGATACTACATAACTGAATTTGTAAAGATAGCATAAATGCAAGAACATTTACACTTCTGAAAGCTCATTTTATATGTGGAAGTACCTAATGGTAGGAAGCAATGGGGCAGACAAATTCTGTCATGGGAGTAAAAATTCCCAATTTTCAGGTTAAGGGAAGAGAAAAACAACTCTAATACAGTGTATGGGCCCCAATTAATAAGAGAGCTTACGTATGAAGTAACACTTGACGTGATCAAAAGAGCATTAAAGGGAAAATGAGGGGAAGAGTGAACAGAGATGAATGGAAGATGGACACAAAATGAGGAAATCTTCACTTAGACTTATCCCTGAATCACTTTCATAAAATAAACAGCTTGTCAGCCACAAGTCTAACAGGATATCATCACCAAAGCTTATAATCAATCAATTTTGAAAAGACTTACTAGTAAACATCAAGTTAAAAAAATGACTGGCTGACGCAAGCACAACACGGTGAGCTGGAATCTTTCTTTCTTGAACCATAAGAATGACATCACACAGAGTTTTCTAAATCAGAGGAAAAAAACAAACAAAAAAGGCAAATATCAGCATTTTTTAAAATCGTTCAACAATATTTCTTTAAAAACAGCTTATGGAAATTCATTTCTTTTCTTAATCCACACAACTCAAGAGTACTCTGTAACAAAAAGATTTTTCTGACAGTCTAAGTTCAGTAACCTGGAGCACTAGCAAAGTTCAGTTTACCCATGAACCTGTACTGTAAGGATAATCACAAATAACATATGAACTCCGATTAAAGTTCTTCCTGTGGCATTTGCATCAGCCTCCAATAACGTAGGCTCTGCAGCACCTAGCAGGGGCTGCATTTATATTACACTCTTTTCATCCATTAGCGGCTCTCTTTTCTACTCAGCTGCTGATTTTCCAAAAAATCTCATAGGAACCTTGTACCTGAAGACTACCATCATATTGCCCAACCGGCGTGAAAGTGATGAACAAGTTCAAAGCATTCAACGGAACATTTTTAAGAAAAAGGTATCCTCAAAATACTACTTCAATGGAAGGGTTTGACGGGTCACACCTGATGAGCAACTAACTAACTTCCAGACAAAAAAAAAAAAAAGTATTTTTATTTCTCATTTGTTTGCTATTTGTATGTAAGCAGTTAGTTTTTTCTTCCCTATGTGTGAACTGTCATGCACTAGAAGGAGAAAGGAAAGTGACAGAACTTATAAAACTTGTCAGGAGATACGAAAGGAAAGTAAGGAATTGGGGTAAAACCACATAATTTGAATAGATGCTCAAATGGTATCCTTTCTAAGAACATATTGAATGAAATAAATGCACACCATACTACAGTTGATTATAACATCCTCTTTATTAAGAAGGAAAAACTGAGCAGCACTGCTTCCCCAAAACAGGAATTCATTTTCGACTACTACCTTAAGTTCACAGAACTACTTTCAAAAACATTCATCCCAATACTAACCCCAGAAAAGAGCATTTCTACTGTGGGAAGTATATAATTGCTTAGAACAGTGTGAGAATGTTTTCCACATACAGACAACGTTATCTAGGGCACACCTCACAAGGCTGATAATCCATATATACAGCCCCTTCAAATAAAACTATTTTTTAGTTTCTTGAAGGAACAGGCACTCAGAAGCAGGCATTGGACAAAACAGAAATAACACCTCTTTTAAAAAGCGTTTTAATTAGATGTTAGATGAGGGGGTGACACACTGCTTCCTTTGCACATCTGTAGCTTTAAACCATTTAAGATTGAAATAAGCAAAAAAAGAGACCATTTGAGAAAAGTCTCAGACGAAATCCTTTAAAGCTGAAACTCCTAGCACATTTGGTTCAGAACAGGCGTTGGAAACGAGCAGTACAAGACACCATAAAATCCCGTGGCCAAGCTTTGCTAAGACTTGAAACTGTGTCTTGAACTCCACGCTGCATTTCTAAGATACATTTAGTGCCTCAGCTCAGCATCTGAAGCACCTCGGATATTCCAAGGCCTCTCTGGGTGCAGGAAGAAATATCTGTCACCCAAAACAGACCATCATGTTCATTTCTTTCCCTGCAATGTTGCTGGGTGCAACTGTTCTGTTTCAACTAACGCTCTAGTACTTCTTTCCAGAAGGACCCATTAGTGCCACTGAGTCACCTCAATGAGGCAACAGATGACTGATGTTACATCAACCAAAGGACACACCCGAGCGAGAGCGTGCATTAGGGTGCTTCATCTTCCAAATAACAGGTTCAGCAACACCTTGCAACTCTGTCCCAGCTTCATCTCAATTACTTCACTCTTGGCTGATCACTCAGCTGCAAAGTTGCAACAAAGGATTTATGCACATGCTGTCACATAGCTCTGTAAAACCCACAAAGACGTGGGCCATCTCACGTTGGAGATGAGCAAGAAGTCCGCCATGCACTAAACATACTTGCCACCAACATCTTACCAGTACCAAGTACAGGTCTGTCCATAGTTTACTCTGAACTCCCATACTCATGGAGGCTGCCTCTAGATCCCAGCTCACACAAAAACCAGCCTCTTTAAAATTAGCCGTACTTTCCAATCTGCCCCTTTTCCTACAGCATTAAACTAATGCAGATAAATAGCTAATGCTCCACATGCACGTTGCTATTTCCATCACAGGAAATTTTTAACTCATATCATATTTAGGGTTTATAACCACAGCATAGTTCTTGACTTATCAAAATAGAAGAAGAGCAAGCTGCCTACATATCCTCTTAAACTTTATCACAACTAATCAGCTGAGCTCTTACGTTTTCCTCTGGCTCCTGCTGACTTCCTAATTTTATCCTATATAATCACACCTTTCCCTGCCCTCCCTCAATAACAGGTAACCTCCTTTTACAAACAACTAAAAGAAGCATGAGTGTCATGAACTATGCAAGAATTTCTGGAGCAGTCAGGACCGGGTGGGATGTGCAAAGCCACCATCTGAGGTCAGATTAGAAATTTCCAGGAAACTCTGAAAGCAGGCAAAATTCAGAGTTGCACCTCCTCAGGCATAACAGATTTTGAAATCTGAATCAAAAGCACACACAGATTTCACAGTACGTAATCCTGATCCTCTCTCTCCCTGTTTAAAGGAACTCGCAACTAGATGAGAGCTGGCACTCTACTGAAAGATGAGGTACTTACACAGAACAACGACGTGGTGCCACATGCTGGAGCAGTCACAGAGTAAAGCACTGCGATTTCCCTGTGCTAGGGGCTGTACGTACACCTACGGGAGGGCAGTATTTCCTCTATCTACTTACAAAGCACAACATTGTCAACAATGACAGAGGTATGAGCTAAACAGTGACCAGCCGACTTATGAACTCGGCTACACCTTGGAATATGCTTACCCAATTAGAATAGAAACAAAGCCTACATGAAAAAAGTAGATCATAGGCTTTAAGTCTCAACTCCACTACCTGAAGCCATTGAAACCAATTTGGTTTTTCATACATAGGAGCTCAGTTGCATGAAATGGTTTATGCAGACAACACAACTGTCTGTGAATTAGTGAGAGAACAGTGCTGTTCAGAGAAAAGCAGAATCAACACTCTGGCATCACTTGCTAGGCCAGGACCCAGACTGCTGCTGGACACAGCATTAAAAGCTGGACTGAGCCTTTGGCAAGACTGACACTGGGAGACAACCACCTAAACCCTAGAAGATACAATGCACAACAGTGCCAAGTAGGAAGCCCCCAAATGTTCCTGAACGGCTGTCTTCAGAGTCAGCTTTAATTCTAGCTTTGAATGAACCACAGTACCACAATCAAGACAGCTCCTCTCAGGAGAAAGATTTCTTCATATGCAAGGAGTTACAATGATCATCTTTCTGCTCTTGTATCAGAAGTTTAAGCTTTTTAAGAAAAATTTAAAATCAGCATTTCTTTCAGTTTGGACAGCTCAACTGAAATACACTTGTACAATTATAATTTTGGTTATCACTCTTGCTCTATTGGTAAATAGAAGTAATCTTTAACAATCATTAGACTATTGACCTAGGAAGCTGATAATCCCAAAAGGTCGGAATTTGTAAAGCGGGGGCACCAGCCCCTCCTGTACTGCCACTGGCTTCTGAGTGAGGCGGCCAGAGGTATTCGGTATGAACCACAAAAAACGCCACCTGTGAAACCAGACCATGGTTCCAGTCGTCCCTCTCCTCCCGCTGCAGCTTCATTAGACAGGTGCCGTTCACAAGGGTACACAAGCCGGTTTGTTCGGAGAAGAGCTCCCGGTTAAAAGCCAGCACCACCATCTTTTCACTCTCCTCAGGTTTCTGTTTGAACAGGGCTATGTGAACACTCCAGCGGGGGAAACTCAGCGACCCCAGCTTAACTTCTGCCCTACCATAGCAAGATACCATTAGATACGGAAGCAGATCCACGGCGTCCTCTGCCTCCAGCACCGACAATGAGCCGTCGCAAGTAACAGCTGAACTTGTCACGCTTCTGGTGCCGCCGTACGGCACCGTTCGCGGTG
>NW_009630276.1:0-4941 GCF_000690535.1 Cariama cristata
CTGGGCAAAGCTCAGCCACACCAAGTCCCCTTGGCTTCCAGGACTTCAGGGGGACCGGGAAGCAATGCAGCTGGCAATCATTGCCTTACAGGACCCCCTTCTTCTGGGAGCGGTAAGGGCCGGGGGAAGCAGGGGAGAACGCCGCTCATGACACACTGTTCCACAAAGATATGCTCTTCTGTGGTGGACTCTTCAACATGTGTAACCTGTGATGCTCACACTGTTTCCCAGGACAGAGGGAACAGTCTGGCTAGAGCAGAGATGGCAGTACAGAGTCCTGGCCCATCTGGCAATGAAGAAAAGGACCAAGTAACACGAGGGGTTCTCTGTGCCCCTCATCCCCACTCTCCAGCATGGCTTCCCCCATAGTTGGCTGCACCTCACACATGATGACTTTGCAGGCCAGAGTTGGGAGGAACCTCACACATACACCCACGATTTCTGTGACACACAATCAGCTCAGACAGGAGGATGGAGCAACATTTACAAACCAACCGACGAAATGAAGAAATATATAAATAGATATATAAATATAACTGTGTTTTTATGCTTTGTCATGAAGGTCTGTAAAAAGGAAAAAAAAAAAAGAACAAATCCTCAATTTTCTAAAAAACCCAAGCAAACAAAACCAACAAAAAAACCAAAATAATAATTAAAAAAACCCTACAAAAATAAAACTCCAAGTCCCATCCCTCCCCGCCACCTGAATGGCAAACGAGTTCCTCTGACGTTTGATGCTCCTCTTTCACTCTAGGGTTTTGTTTCCTTTCTGTTTTGCACTACAGTGGGATGGTGGTATTGGAGAGGATTGGATGCCAGCTTCACCCCTGTCGCCTCCTCCTCCTCCTCCCCCTTTCCCAAATCCTGTCTCTGGGGAGCAGTGTGGACAAGTCACATCTGACAAAGTTACCAAACACATCAGTCGACAAAAAAGCACTCTGAGTCAACAAACGTTTTCCATGTCACTGGTTGGCAAACAAAGAAAACAAACCCAGCTGCGCTCTAACTGCGCTGTGTGGTGGAAAGTGTGGGGCTTCATGCGGGCCCATCTGATTGCCCTCTGGACAGCTGAGACTGAGATGGACAAATTCAGGATTGGCTGGGATTATTGCTTGGTTCCCTAGCCCTTAGCCTCTGCTCCTTTTACCTTAATCCCTGTACCCGTGATGACGTCAGTTCACCCACAACTTTCGCAATTTTAGATATGCCCAACACCCATTCTCCAGATCCCCACTGCCAGTGACAACAACCTCATTGTCTGTGCCCAACACCTAAATTCCTAACCACTATAGCCTTGCTATATGGCCCCCCTTTGATTCCCAGTCCATCTGCTCATACATGTACTAATTTATAGGCCTCCATTCAAATCCATATGCCTGCATCCTACCAGCCAGTCCCAACATACAGGCCCATCTTTTCATCTTCAATCCTGTATTGTGCATCCTAATATTTACCCCTTATCCCAAATGCTCACCTGATGATTCTCTAGGGATTCTCTGCTCTTTTTGGTTCCCAAGTGACTGGCAAACACTGTTCTGCAAAAGGCTGTCAATAGAAATGCTTATTACTCCTGTATCGTCAGCAAACTCATAAACTGTTCCTTGCACTGACACTTCCTAAAAAATACTCAAAGAAAACATGAAGGCAGCTATAGCCTGTCCCCAGGGCATCAGGTCTGCCAAAGCAGATCCTTGTTGCTTTAGAGAGGTTTCAGATAAAACTCGTGGGCCACTGTCCATGGACAAAGAGGGGATTGAGAATCAAACCCCAAAGGGCATAAAAGTGAACAGCGGAGCAATCTGTACAGCCAACATTATGTATAAAATCCAAAGTTTCAAGCCTTAGAGGAGATGTGGTTGTGGACTCGGTATTCTGTCTCCAGGTTTAACTTGTATGTATTAAATCCATCATCAGTAAACAGCTGTGTTGATCCCAAAGGCCCCTTTCACCTAACACTTTTAGCCCTTGCATGGCTCTAGCTGATTATAGGTCTGTGTCTTCTTTAATGGGGTGCCCAAATGATAAGGGTATTTGGGGGGGATGTTTACATAGAAGATATAGAGCTAAAATCTGTTCCTGTACAGAATAAAATCAAAGAGGTTACTCCTGATCTATTAAAAGTGTCATTCTGCACGTCTTACCTCTGAGTAACCTGCTGCAAATAGTAGAGTTGTTACACTGTCACCGAGACCAGAATTTGGCCCGTTATCTCATCTTATTCTATACAAGAAGAAAATTCTGAGTAATTTCTAAAAATTTACTTTCACCACTCCTTCTGTTTTCCTCCACAGACACCAGATAGATGCTGGGCCCTGTTAGTAAAGTCTCCCTTTTAGTCTCTCAGCAGAGCCTTTGCTCTACTTGTGCACCACCTGGTTTCACCCAGCAGGTGGTCAGGGCAGAGGCAGTAAATCCTAGGACCAGCAAGCAGAACCTCCTGGGGAGGCTAGAGAAAAGGAGACTGTCATGCCTCATACTTGGCAACCTGCAGTCCAGGGGCCACCTCAAGAGAAGTCAGCAGTTCAGAAATGCTTATTTTTATAATGGTGTTTTGCTAAACTTGAGACACAAGCTAGGGTATGAAAGCAGGATTTGGTTGGCTTACTCATGGCTGGCTTGATTTGACCCTCAGAGGGCCAAATCCATTGTTGGTCTAACTCCACTGACAAAAGAGGATTTCCACCAGGCATTGGATTGGTCTGGAAAGTTCATAAGTATGGCATGTAGTTTGACTAGGAAAATTAAAAGGAAAGCAGAATTACACAAAGGACTGGGCAGTCTAATCCTCCTCCACCACCATCTGTAGACCCCCATGCGAATGTACTGAATTACATTTGCCAAAGAGTTACTTGTGTTGGTTGTTTTGATTTACAGTCGGTGGATGCATTGTAAAGCAGTATTATAGCTAAAGTCTAGTAGCTGACACAGGGATTTATGTGGTGATATTATGCAGAAGAAAACCATCAATATTCATATAGATTCCATTAGACTGGACTATGCAGGAAACGCAAAAATTCTACCAATTATTTAATATTATGTTATTTGCAAAAACAATTGCTGCTTTGTAGGAAGATAATGTGTGTAATGTGAAGGCAATTCCTCTTGTATATAAGTTCATCTCCATCTTCATCATGGTAGTTATTAAAACAGCCTCGTCTCATCCTGTAGATAAGGAACACGCTGTCTGTACTGTGCAAGTCTCGTTGTGCTCACTGAAAACAAAACAATGTGTTCAATAAAGCACAGCACAAATCCAGAACCTGAGGGAACAGCCAAACCTTGGAAGGACCCCTTCCCCAACAGGCCAACAGTTGCTTTGTTATAGGTGGGGGTTTTTTCTTCATTTTTCTTTAAAAACTTTTACAGGAAAAAAAGCAAAAGATTTGGAGGAAGAAATCACTATGCAAAATCCAGTGAAGCCAATGACTCCCATCTCTCTCCCTCCTTTTTGCTGTTTCTTCCCTTTCTCCCCATTTCTTTCTCACACCCTCTTTCCATTCCATTTCTATGCCCCTCTTTTATTATTCTTCATTCCCAATGCACTTTTCTATCCAGAGAGAGAACAGCATTACTGATAGGAGAGCAGGTCTCTGGGACCTCAGACTCCCCAGTTCTCCTCGTGGCTGTAGAGAACCTTTGTCAAGTCCGACTAACCCCTTATGCCTCAATTCCAATCTTCGGTAAAATGGGAATAACAATAGTTCCTAGTTCACAAGGGGATTGCACAGCTGAATTAATTAGCACCAGCTCAGTGCTTTGAGATCCTGGAAGGAAAATTCTATCAAAGTGTTAAGTATTATTCTGAATAATAATTAATGTTGCCATTACATTTCTCTCTTCCTTTTTCTCACAAATCATTCTTCATTTCTCTATTCTTCTTTCTTAGCTCTCCCTTCACTTCTTTCTTCTCGTATCATTCTTAGCTCTGCTGCTATGTTTGCTTTATCTAACGGATGAAGCAGAAATGTTGTGTGACTGGCTCTCCTTCTGTCACCATTTTTTTTGTGGGGGAAGAATCTTGTGAGTTCTCAAATGCCATGCTTTGCTGGAAGCAACAGGGACCATGGCATTTAAAACTGGGCAGCAGTTTTGAGTCCTGCTCTCTGAAGTTCCCACATCCTTTTGGCCCAGTGGGATGTGGGGCAAGATGGGGGGAGGGTTGCACAGAGCAGATGCATTAAAGCTGACACCCTTGTGATCTGTAAATCTGTTGGGGAGGGTTGGTGGCAGTGAGCCCTGCTGTGGAAACAGAGAGAAGTCTGCATGCTTTCTGACCCATCGGTATCAATGATCCAAATTCAGGGTAAGACTTCAGAATTAATCACAACAAAACACAAAATTAATCACGTGAGGATGTTAAACAAACAGAAAACAAAAAACCCTGCACCTCTTTCTCCTCTTGAGTATATAATTATATATGCACATAAACTTTTTCCTAAAGGAATTTTTGGTTTGCTGAACTGTTGGAAAAACCCCACCCTTTTGTCCCTAAGGAAAAGCACCCCTCTGGAAAAAAAAATAAGAATCATAGCTGCCCCCTTGGGCACTGACAGAATGAGGGCTTCTGAGGGACCCCACAAATACCACAGTGTGCTCCTTGGCTGAGCCTAGGATGGTGGCAAACTTGCAAAGCAGGAAGGAGGGACCAAACAATGACAATTACAGAACTGATGACAAATCTGACCGTAAGCAGCTCTGCTGATGCTCTGCAGGCTAAGGTAGACATGAGACTGTGGAGGGGAGGGGGCCAGTGCCAGGTGCAGGGTCATATCCATTCTAGGCTGCTGCAGCCACTCTTGGCTTTTCCTCATCGCTTCAGTTCTGTTTGACGCTTTTCTTTTCTCTTTTTGTGCACATGAGAAATAAAAACAATTTTTCTTTGGTATGTCATTTTTGTGGCTTCTGGCTTGTTTTTCTTTTTCCTTCACCTTTTATTTTCTC
>NW_009630276.1:4972-14458 GCF_000690535.1 Cariama cristata
TCTCTCTGCCCTCTCCTCCCCCCCGCTTCTCCCTCCAGTGGATTCCCCTTGAGGTCTGCCAGGATGTTACATTCATTGCACCTAGCACCCTTCGGGCAGCATGTAAATACCACTATGATTGCTAACAACTACCATGCCACGCAATGGAAGACACCGCACATGCTTGCAACACCCCACAGTGCAATCCACCCTCTAAGCCCCCACCAGCCACCATCCCACTCCTATTCATTGCCAGCAGGACTCCCTCTTCTATTGATCTCACTCAATTGACTCCCAATGATCCATAGCACATCAGGTGTGTCCACAGATAGTTCAGAAAATCAAAATGCTGTTGGGCAGCCGCAACTTCAGAAAGATGTGGAGTAACCCAGAGTCCCCTTCCCCTCCATGCTTGTTTCCTCACAGCCCCAACTGGGGATGAGCAACACCTGCTCAGCATGCCTCTAGCAGGATTTTAAGTCTTCCAGAATCAGCCCTGATGCTCCATCAGAGCACTGTGGGGGCTGCGTGCAAGGTCTCCGTAAAGGGAGAGTAGCTGACAGCTCTCAGGTCTTACCCCCACTTCTCTGCTACCCTGGGTTTAGTTTCACAAGAACGATTCTGTTAGCCTGATGTTTTATTATAGCTTGCTCTCTCTTAATCTCTATCTGTCTTGGTCAACCTGGGGGCAAAACCAAATGCAAAGTCATTAATAACCCATTCTCCAAGCTATTCATCGTCTGCCTAACAAAGAGCTAGGCATTATATTAAGGTATGCTATAAACATACCAAATACTGAGGTATTCACTCAATTTTTCCTCAGTCAAGCGTTAATTCTGCAGGAAGTCAGATGCAGTTTAAGGTCACAGAGGCAGAGTAAAAATGTAGCAAGGAGTGAGGCTAGGCTAAATCAATTTTGTTTCTACAATTTTTAGCCATTTAAAAATATTTTCACAATGGCTCATGAAAGCCAGTGTGCCACGTTTTCTGCTGGTGCGTGTGTATCTTAAGGAAAGCCTGTGCAGAAGTGCTGTCATGAAATCAAATGCTTTCATGAAGCTTTTGCTCGTCAGAGAGTTAAAACATTTCCTTTTGTTTCAATTTATATTTTTCCCTTGCAGTATTAATAGAATAGGCTGAAAATCCTCCAACAGGGCATTTTCCATAAGTGAAAGTCAATTTGTAGAAATCCAAAGAGTCAGTAAAAGCAATTCAATTTTCACAACGCTGCAGCAAAACTGCCTGGCAACTATCTAGAAGTCAGAGGCCTTGGGTTTCCAGGGTCTGCCACCTGCGAGACAGACCGGCCTGGGATGTGATGCAGAGATAGACTTGTGCTCAAAATCAGAACAGAACTGGATTCCAAAATTCTAAAATCTTTTATGCATCAGAATTATCTTTCTCTACCGAAGTTTAAGTGATCAGAATCAAACAGTGGATTAATAGATTAGATCTTGGATGTTAAACTAACCAGAATCAAAGGAAATTACTAATGTATATTCACTGTCAGAGGTGAAAGACAGGCTAAGAATCAAGAGACAGGTGCGCCAGAAGAAAGCACATGCCATTTTCAAATTTCATCCTGGTAAAATAAGCTTAGAAAAAAAGATTTAGAAACTAGCATGATCATCTTGTTTGTATTGCGCTTAATACAGCCCAGAGAACTGCACCCTGACATTCCCATGTAAGTGTCCATAACTGATAGTAGAACTATAGCAAAACTTTTGCAACTTCCAAAAACTTATATATCGTGCAAAAAGAATACTTGCATGAAAGAGCTATTTCTACCATTCCAATTAGTATTATGTTCCTTTAATAATCCTGCATAATCAATGGGAGTTCTCAGTGTGAAAATGTTGTGTGATAAAACTAAAAAGAGCACCACAGTCTGTCTCCTAATGAGGAAAATTATATTGTAAGATTATGCAGCACTGAGTAAAGAAATCCTCTTTATAATTACTCTGACAAGAAAAATAAAGAAAAATTTGAACATTCTGAGATTATGACAACCTTCTTTAAAAATTAATATGTTCTTTAATGAGGTGTAGGCAAGGAAATATAATATGTATCTGAAGGTATTAATTGAGGTAGTGGATAAATTTACTGGACACACAATCAGTACTGAAAAACTGTAAGGACCTGGGGAATGGCAAAAATGGAAGAACAGCAAATATGACATCAATGCTTTAAAGGAAAAAATTGATCCTGAAAACTATCATCCAGTAAATCTACACAATGATGCTTATATCCAAAGGAAAATACTTTAAAATATTAAGGGAAGGATCAGCTTGCTAAACAAGTAGCAGTTAATGAAGATATGCATAGTAAACAGTCTGTATGTAAACTGTTGTCCACTTTAGAAAAAAAAAAGCTGGGAATATCCTCAGGACAATTAACTTACATGATCCAGGAGCCACCTGGAGTGAAGCAAAGGAAGTTTGTTAGAGTCTCTATTGCCAGCCCCTCGTACTTGAAAATCTTGAACCAAGTACACACAAAAACCACAAGACTGACTGGAAATCATGTAATTTGTTTATAACACCAGATACCATTTTGTATATATGTATATTTACATACATGTATATAAAATAAAAACAAAAGAACTTTTATTTGTCTTCTAATTCTAATGTTCTCAAGATGTCTATAGCCACATTATTAACTGTGCCTCTTCCACTGCAAGAGTCAGAAATTCACTTCTTTTAGTGAAAAGTGAGCATCTCACTGCATCGCAGGGACCCTGTGGTCTAGTGCTTTTGGAAGGAGCTCAAATGTCACAAGACCTGGAAATGGCCCTGTAACTCCTGGCAAGGCTGACAAAGCTGGACTGATACCAAAGCTTGTCAAAGACTTGGGTTTTATCCTGCTTTCTGCTGTGTGACATTTTGGTGGAAGTTGCCCATCCAAAGCACATTGATCATTTTGGGTTCAAAACTCTACTTGAAAATTCATTCCATAGCAGCTGCTTGGAGAGGACCTTTTTCCACTGTTCCTTATCCCTGTAGCAGGAGAACTGCCTTTTGTCAGCCCTGGCTGCTTCTTGCAACCCCTGCCACCTCTTCTGCCCTTTCCTTCAAGATCCCTTTCAGTGCCTTGCCAGTTCTCCTGCCCCAGGCATGTTATCCCTTGACATTTGCCCCTCACGTGGAAAACATGGATTCTCTGTCATCCCCCTTCCTCCTTCCCTGCCCCCTACCCTCTCAGGTATAAACCCTCCCGTGTTCCTTGTCATACACACTGGGGAGACCATCCTGCACCCCACATTCCCTGCTCAGGCACTATTGGCTTCTCCACACACCCCTTTCCCTCACACATTCAGAAGACTTTCTCTATCCTTATTGTTTTCTGCTGCTCTCCACAGTCCCCTTTACTACTCTGATAGGAACACCATGTTTCAGGACAGGGGCAACATCATCTTTACTACAGACAGCCAACTTTCTGCTGCCAGAGTTTGTAAATAAATGCTGACCAGCTGAAGCTGAAACCACCTGTGGCTTCCATCCCCGGGAGAAAAACTGTAAGGGACCGTCTTGATGTAATGCAACGCATGGCTATGGTTTCACCAAGAACTACACACTAGTCTTTGCTGAAGGATAAGCTTTCCATTATGAAACATAACACAAGTGGCTTCACTTCTAAATTGTCTCCTTTCAAAACATATTATTTGCATCAGAATTACTCTGGCTTTGCCCCTGTGTCTGCTCAGAAAGAGACGAATCGTTCTCTTTTAAAGAGACACACCAACAATGAAATATTACAAACATAATGATTTTCAGCCTGAGACCAATTTCAAACACACCCTGTTGAACACTTATGAAAGGAAGACAAACAAAACCTACACAGAAAACCCAAAGGGGATAAGACTGAACAGTGTGAAATTTCACACAGATAGAGCACCTCTGTGTACAGAAGAAATAAGTATTTTTGCTCCAGTTCAGCCTCCATCAGAATGCAGTTTTAACTACACACCTGCATTTGGCACCTCCTTCATATACCAGCAATGGTTAGTTACAGCACCTAGCTAATAAGGTAGCTTCCATGTACGCATTTGTCAGACTCATATATGAAAGTCAAATCATCATTAACAAGCAAAGCCCTTTATTTTTATGCCCCTTTCTCTAACATCAAGACCAGTAGTTTTTAACTTATGTTTTTTAAATCTCTAGTTTATTTTTAAGGAAACTGCTTTTAATGTTACTGGGGAAAGTGAGCTTATGGAGCTAGATGCGCTATACTGGCAAATACTGGTTTTTGTTCTTACTGTTTGTTAATTGAAAAAGATTGAAAATCACTTCTTTAGACACGCTTCAAATCTTAGAGCATGACATAAAATCCAGGAATCCAAATTTCTACCAAGCAATGTCTAGCTAACAGTTAGGTGTCTAACCGATCAGGAAAGTTTATATATCCTATCCCCCTGTTAAAGCTGAGTAGAAATAGGATAATAGCTTGCTAACGCTATCAGCTGAGACAACCTTTTTATCTCAAGCAGACAGGGTCCACGCTCAGAAGTCACAGACTCCGCACAGAATCATTCTCCTTAAATGTCATGGGTTGCCTGTTTTAAATTCAAAAGTCCTAGAGGAAAACATAACAGTAAAAGAATTGAGCCAAGGCTGCAAAGCTGGGTACCCAAAAGTTAGCCAAGTGCCATAATACAGAAGACCGGACAGAAGTCTGCAGGCAACGTGCCAGAGCGAACAGGAGAGAAATTAAATGAACTGGTCATACTTTTTGCTCTCTAACTTTGCAGAGTCTATTAGTAACACAGGGTAAGATTATCACAAGAGATTCGCATCACCACTAACAGAAACCCCTTGTGTGCTCCCACTCCCTGTGCATTGGTCTCCCCTACCACCCACCTTTGTCCAGCGATCCATTTACATCACACAAGTGTAATACACTAGTAGGTTAAATTTCCTAATAAACCAGGATGTGAGCACGTTATACCTACTTAGTATTCAGTTTGCTCTTTTATAAATGATTTGGTACAGAATCAGGCCCTCCTCTCCCTCTCTAGCTGACTCTCATCTGATTCTAATTCAATTTCTCTGCCTATTGTTTATTTCACCGCTCCCCTGTGAAGTGTCAAATGCTGATGTTCCATCAGCCTAGAACTGTCGTTTATATTTGTCATTCAGTCCTTGTTAAAAAATAAAACAGGACTGCGCCTGCCTTGGAGCGCTCTGCCTGGGAATTCCCTGTGGTAAAATTAGTCCATTTAGATGGAAAGTTTTGTGTCACTCCCCTGTCTAAATTGGCAGATCTGGCTCTTTTGCAAAAACCAATAAACTGTGAACCTTGATGCATCTGTCAATCAAATTCATCTTTCGTGAGCAAAGCCAGATGACAACAAAAGCTGGGCAGGCTCCTCTGATTGGTTCTTCTCATTTAGGCATATCAGGAGGCACCTGTCACTCCTCTGGCTCAGCATCGTGCTCAGAGGGACTCTATTCACGGAGAGATGAAGCCTTATTGGGGGCTGGGTTGGGGCTGGGATGGGAAAGGAGGAAGGGGGAGTTTACCCTCCTCACTTTCTATACAATCTGCCCCTTGGATCTTTCCTCATGGCTCTGGTGAGAGGCAAGGAACTGGCATCACATTTTGTTCTGGACATGTTTTTTTCACATCTTAAGTGAAAGCTTTCATTTCTTAAACTATGCAGGTTTTCTGCTGGATAAAAGGATGTAGCAGGACCGGTAAATGTGACATGCTACATCCCTGGGGCTCTGGAGACTGAGCCACAATACCACAAAGGAGAGAGAGGACATATTCCAAACCCTTTTCCAAGGCTGCTGTGTGCCCCCTGCCTATCTGACCGCCCACTGAGGAGAAGTAGAGAGGGTATTACTACCTCTCTGCTAGAAAAGGAGGGGATCGCAGACTGATTGAACGAGGCCTTGCATGTCAAGGGAAGCATTTTTTACAAAGGCATAAAAGAGGAAGAAAAACAGCAGCAAAGAGCAATAGCTCACACTATGGTGCTTGAGAGGAGCTAGGGCACTTAGGAGCTGGTGATACCTGTGGGAATGATCCCCAGAGAGATCAGACTTCAGGGGACATCTCAACTTGTCCAGTTCCCACCGGAAAATTCTGAACTCTGCTGTCTGCCCCAAAGTGGGGTGCCAATTTTTTATTAATTGTTTCTTTTGCATTCAAAAAGAGAATGTCACCTTTTATCAAAGTGCAATCATTTGCATATTTGCATTAGATTGCCACTGAACCATTCAAGAAACTTGTTCTTCCACAGAGTTGCTGCTTCATGATGAATTTATGTTGCCTTTTAAGCATCTCATCACAAACCTCATCTCAAGCACCTGTATTTTCTTTCCACTTTGTTTTGCTCAGAACAGCTCTGCCATCTTACAGCACTTACACTGTCTGCAGGTATCAATGTAATTGTCTTAGCAGTGCAGTAGCCAGCCAGTTCTCTCAAAACCAGAATATGGTACATGACTAATTCTCATGGTTGCCTCACAAGTCTCATGAAAGTTTTGTGCTCTTGCTCCAGTTACATGATATATGATACAAGATGGAAATCTTGGCATTCTCAAAACAGCTGTGACTTCATTTGGTTCTACTATCCAGTTTCAATTACAGGCTCAAAAAGACAAGACAAAGAGCTTAAAAACAAACAGCAAAAAAGCTCTTTATGACATTTAAGCTCATGTCATTATTCTTGCAGGTAGAGGAAAGCAGTTCTTGCTTACTGTTTGAGACTTGCCTAACTGGGCATACAAAGTACTGATTTTCATGTAAGAGATTAATCTGGTAAAACATTGACCAGCTGATGCTAGTTAGCATTCATATACACGTTTACTGGGCTACAGGTATAAGCTCAAAATACAACCTGTCCATCATTGTTTGGGGTCTTGGAAAGATTGCTTATTGCAGGCAGCTTAAGGGGTACTGAATGAGTACACAAAGTAGCACAGCCACAGGCTACAGTCATGGAAAGAAACGTTACAGTCCCTACGTGTCGTGATTATGAACCATACTACAACATCATCTAGAGCTACCGAGACAATGACTCTGTGCATTATGTACTGTACAAAGACATCATTCCTGTCCTGACCAACCTACTTATCATTAGACAAAATAGAGAGGGGAAGCGAGACATTCAGAGCTGCTCACCTTATCATTGACAGAAAGGGAATGACACACAAATCTCACCAGCCATGCCAACATGCTGGATCCTCCTACCCTTTATGCAGAGATGAATAAAAGCAAAGGGGGCCACCACCAATTAGCCCTAGCAGAAGGACGCTGGGAAGCAATCACGTTCTGGGAAGAGACAAGAGGTGGCTGCTCAGACCCACCTCACTGACATACATTGAAAGGTTTGCCAGATTCTTGAGAAAGTAAATGAAGACAGGCTGACAGAGCTGTGGTTGTTCAGCCTGGAGAAGAGAAGGCTCCAAGAAGACCTTATAGCAGCCTTTCAGTACCTAAAGGGGCCTACATTAAAGCTCGGGAGGGACTTTTTACAAGGGCATGTAGTGATGGGACAAGGCACAATGGCTTTAAACTGGAAGTGGGTAGATTTAGATGAGATATGAGGAAGAAATTCTTCATGGTGAGGGTGGTGAGGCACTGGAACATGATGCCCAGAGAACCTGTGGATGCCTCATCTCTGGAAGTGTTCAAGGCCAGGTTGGATGGGGCTTGGAGCAACTTGGTCTAGTGGAAGGTGTCCCTGCCCACAGCAGGGGGGTTGGAACGAGATGATCTTTAAGGTCCCTTTCGACCCAAACCATTCTATGATTCTATGAATCTCAACACAGGCTTTCTACCTGCTGCATCCTTTTCTGGCAGGGGAATACATACGCATAATGTAAATAATATCTAAGCAAATGAGTTGGAAAATGCTGCAACAAAATAGAAGAGAAACTTTAGGATATTACATAGTGGGAAAAAAGTGCTAACAGCTCACAGAAGCACACCAATAGCCCAAAGAATGGCCATAAAGCTATTAATACAGGGAGACGCTTGGCCAAGATTCCCAAAAGCAGCTCTCCTAAGTGTAACTCATATTCAGGGATCTAACCAAACACCACAACTTTCCCTTTCGACAGCCCAGCACTTTCCAAGTTCATGAGCATCTGTGCTTGTTGCAGATGCACTCACGAGTGGAGTAAGATTTCCTTCCATCATTTGTTCCCATCCCAGTACTCGACTTTAAGGATTCACTGGCCAGTAACCATAAGAAACTGGCCAGTGTTCTGAACTGTATAATCTTTTGTTATTTGGTTTCACCTTTGTCAGAATATTCCAAAGGCTCAGTTTCTACAGTTGTGGCCAGTTCTTCAAAAGGGTCCAAGTGTGAGCTAGGGATGTAAATACATACAGCTCAGTATTTTTACTAGAAGGCGTCGAGGACTGTTTCGGATACTCAACTGTACATTACGTACTGAGCTTTTTTGGAAATTTCTGTAACAGCAGTTGCTAAAGATCCCTGAAATTCTATCCATCGTTTTTTCTGTGTCTAATCATGAGCTCTAAATAATGAATTTATTTTTAAATTGCCCTTCTTCGAAAATTCTCTTCTCTAAGTTCATTAGGAAAAATCTTCCCCGTTCTTCTACCAGCTAGCATACATATTCACCATCCGACTTTAAGTTTTACTATAAATTAGAAGGGACTTGAATGATACCCTTCTGCTCCAACTATTTCATTGTGCACCCCCTTCTGTCTATATCAGGTGATCACTCTCACTAGATTAAGGTTATTACTGTCTGTAGCAGAAATTCTCTTACTGCTTTGTGTTTGCACAGCAGGTAACATAGTAGGCTCCTGGCCCGCACCAGAGGTCTCAAAGAGCTACCACAAAATCAACCGTAAACACCAAATTATTTTTTTGGGAAAGGCTGCAAAGTACCATTCCTGGGAAACATCCTGGTGATGTTGAACATTTCTCCTCCTTGGAGGCAACTTCTCTGCCATTACTGACTTCCCAGAAAATCCTGCTCTGGGTCAAGGTGCAACATGAGAAGTTCCCACCAAAAGGAGAGGAGAGAGAGTGGAAACAAAACTAAAGGAGACTCAGAACAGTGTTTGATTCTGGAAACCTGGCACAGTCTTTATGGATATCTCCAATATTGTCCTGCGTGTCTTCCTATTTTTATCTTTGAGTATGGATTGCCTGTTTTGATCCATTATTGTTTGTTTATTCATGTGTTTTTACCTCTTCATATGTATTTTGCTTGGCTGATACAGCAAAAACAAAAAATTAATAACATTTTTATTTGCTCTGAGACCTGTTTGCCTTCACAAACCGAGACTGAACAGGAGGCTGAGATGGAGACAGCAAAACATTTGGGATGCATGGTGAAGGATGTGGCAGGGGAAGGCAGATGCTTACGTGGTTGGATCACAGGGCTGGGCTTCATCATTTTTGTGTTCCATTCAAAGGTGACTGGGAGGAAAGGAGGCAAGACTTTTTGGAGCTCTTCCTTCTCAGTCATACATCAGCAAAGGTACTAGATTTCATAGAATCATAGAATCATTATG
>NW_009630277.1:0-7540 GCF_000690535.1 Cariama cristata
GGGACATGGTTTAGTGGTGGACATGGCTGTGCTAGGTTTACAGTTGGACTTGATGATCTTAAAGGTCTTTTCCAACCTAAACAATTCTATGATTCTATGAAGATTCTCAGATCTGGCCCTTCAAATTTTTTTTAATGTACACTTCTTTTTATAATGTACTCTTCCATTTATATTTTCTATTTATAGTTTCTGTTTTCTTTTTAATGTACGCTTCTATTTATAAAGGTAGACTTACTTTATCACTATAAATCACTCCGTAAAAGCCTATAAGGAGAATCACATTTTTAAACTAAATCAGGCCAAGAGCTGTTCTGTGGATGTGAACAGCTGTAGACACACGTGTTTGACAGAACTGAAATCATCCCCAATTTGGAGGCTATCAGAAGGCACCTATGGCCTGCAGGGGAGGAGGGATCATATCCATGCAGCCTGGTGAAGAGCTAAGCACACCCATTTCCATTCCCTGCGTTTGCCCACACTGCCCTGGCCCAACGCAGCCCCACCAGGACCTCCCTCCCACCCTCCTGAGACCCTGTGCTTAACCTGCAAGTGGTAGAGGAACTTTAAAGGCTTACCCAAGGATGCAAATGCTACTTTTGCGGCAGCTGTATCAGCTGCTGCTGCAGAGTTGGTGCACGTTCCCCTGGCTTAGTGACTGAGTTAAAGCATGATTGGAGAAATTCACAGAAGAAAAACATTTACTAAGGACTATTAAATACAAAAACAAGGAGTCCCCTCCTGGTAGTGCTCCCTGGGCATCTCCTATTGGCCCCTGTTAAGAGACCAGAAAGCATCAATGGTCCTTTTCAACCCTGAGACCCGTCTCTGCACACACGCGAGTGTCCCCAGCTCACCCCGCTTCCCAGACTGAGACTGATTGGTAAACTCCTCTGGTAAATCCAAAGGGGACGGAGACGCATAGGGCAAGGGATGGATGCCCAAGGCTATGCCCTTTGCTGCAGCCTGACACATCTCCAGATGCCATTGAGGGAAGTGGTGGGCGGCCCAAACCTCAGCAACATGGTTTTGGCAGAGCTGGTGAGGAGTGACGGACAACGGCTGACAAAGTCCTGGAGTCGGGAGATGAAGTGAAGGGATTGTTCTCCATCTCCACCAGCTGTGGAAAGGGCTGCCTGGTACCTCCAGCGCCCTGGGGATAAGCAAGACACCAGGGATTCCTGTTTTGTCCCTTGGCAATGGTCTTCCCTGAAGACCTGCCCCTTCTCAGCTTTCTGGTTATGGCTCTTGGACAGGCTGGGGAAAATTGCTCCCAGGGCCAAGATGGCTGGTCACCTCTACTCTACATGGGACCTGAGGAGCAAGTTCCAAGAGAGGGAAGAGCATGGAAGAAGCAACCCAATGGGACCATCGCAGGAAGGCACTGCCTCCACGGTCACAACCAATGGGCTTTCCTATAGGAACTGGGGAGAGATTTCCCATTCCTAACTCTGAGATTTGTAAAAATCATTAAGAGCTCACTATGGGGGCAGAGCAGCCAAAAACCTGCCAATCAAACATCCAGTAAATGCATCTCCCACTCCTTGTCTCAGCTGCTCGGGAACAGAGGACTATAAGGAGCACCACTTAGGTCCCATTAAGGGCACAGCTGGCAGGGAATATCTTGTCCACCCTAATAGTCTGAAAATGCAATGCATCAGCTCAGGACACTTCAGGCCTTCAGAGCATGTAAAAGAGTGGCTAGCTCAGGTTGTTGCATAGTAGCAGCAGTTGCATACATGGGAGCAAGAGGTTAGAGATGCAGTTTCTGTTTTAAAAAAGTGATCTACTTCAACGACTCACTCCAGAAATATGTGGGGTAGCATGAAACTGTGAATTGCCATATATTTTCCCAACATGTTTTGAACATGGTCCATGAAAACAGCTTTGGAGTTTAGCAGAGGTTTAAAAGCATTTTATTATATGTGCAAATAAAGATACAACTTTAGCATCTTGTCTCATATTCAGAGGAGATAGCCTCAACCTTGACTTTCCTTCCAGCAGCACCTCTCCCCCTAATGGCACATTGTCTTTGTTCACATTTTAAAACTGAAGTGCTTAGCAGCAGTCAGAGACCAGCAGAAGCAGCCGTTCAGCAATGAAGCATTTCAATCATAAGGAGAAAGCAATAAACAGACTCAAGGATTTGGATAGAGAGAAAGAGACCAAAAGGAAAAAAAAAAACCAAATAATCTTTTAGTATAATTGAAAATGTTTACTGCTTTCTTCTCCTTGAAAATGGATTATCACATTTCAGAAACAACATTTTCAGACCCATTTCTCGTGGTATTCTTCAGTCTTCTGGCTAGGAAATATGCCTCAACTTCAAGGTAAAGTCTTGGAGGCAATGTATATCTCATGCTACAGGAGATATAAGTTAATTTGTCTTGTTCTCTGGTTCCTGAAGCTCAGATGTGTTAAATGGGAGAGAAAGCAATATTCCCAACTAAAACTGGATGCCCAGTATTTGATTTTCAAAACCTTCTCAGTCCCTCAAAGGCTCAGCTCAAAAGACCTCCTCCAGCAAAGCTTGGCTTTAAAAATCTGAGTGGTCCCATTGACTTCAGCAGAACTCCCACAGGCTTCATCAGTGACTTCTGTGATTTGTTGGATTAAGGCCTTCCTGTGCCTACAGTGCTACAGACTTTGATGCCACTGCATGCTCCTGAAAATTCGGAATTGCTCTTTTTTCACGTGGAGACATGGGGAATCAATATCTGGCCAGACTTGTGATGGAGGAACACGATGTTATCAAAGTCAGTGGTGCTACACAGACTCATCAGACTTTTCCAACTGTGGGTTGCTCTGCACATGCACAACAATGAATTAACTTTTAGCTCCACAAATACAGTGTTCTTATGGAAAAAAAAAAAAAAAAGAGAGAGATACCAGGGTTTCAGGGAGTTTGTCTAAGCCTGCAGGGCTGGTGGGGTACAAGACCATGGTGGGCACACCCTGTGGCTCTGCTGCATGTTCCTTGGGTGGTGTAAGCTGGCTTGGTGCTGCAGGGAGAGTGCAGCATGGACAATATGGCAACCTAATCTGTCTCTGCTTGGAAATACGGGAAGGGGCTGCCTTGGGCTGGGTTCCCGACTTGCTGCCTGCTCCACAGGCTTCTCCAGCTGCCCCCGGCAGACCTACGGGCTTCTCCAGCGGCCACGGGCAGACCTAGGGAGGTTCAGTGCGAGGAGGCAGCAGCCTGTACAGCAATGCCCACTGTCAGCCCACATCCCTTGGAGCCCTGCTCTACGGGTTCCCCTCCAGCCCCTGTCCCAGCCTGATCCTTCCTCCTTCCTCTGCCAAGAGGCCTGGCCTGCTAGTCCCTAGGAAGAGATGGTGGTGATGCCATCAAAGGTTGTGGGAGATGAGAAAAGCAGTGCCTTTTTCCATTCCCATCTCCCTGAGCACCTCAAATTCCTTTCAGCATCTCTTCACCACAATGGTCCCCCTGAAACACCTTGCAAGGCCTTGCAAACATGCGTCTTTCCCCTTCCTGCAATCTCTCTGACCTCTCTTTGCACCAGACATCACCACCCAGAGCCCACTGACTCTCTTCCAGGTCTCCCACTCCCCTTCCCACTACTCCCAGTCTTCCCTGTTTCATGGTAGCACTGACATCAAACTTACTCTGTGAAGAGCTGCAGTGAGTTCGGCTAAAATCTGTTATTTGCACCGCCTGAGAAGAAATGCTCTGCAAATATTTTGCTTTTCCTGATTTGCAACCCAACCACTTCTGCCTTGAGTTTAGGGCTTAGAATAAAAATCTGACAGTGCTCAGAGTGGTCCTTAGTCAAAGGCAAATTTTGCTCCTAACTGGAAAGTGAAAATTCAGTATAGCCTCCATGTGAACCTATAAACCACCATAGGCTTAGAGAGGAGCTTTATGGACCTTTCAATCCACCTGGCTGCTGAGGTAGATAAATGTATAATTTTACAACGTTTCCAAGCAAGAGGAGGTTCGTCTGTTTTGCCTATGAACCTCTTACACAGCTTCAGCAGTAACACAAAGTCCTGAACCAGTGAAAGCTGTTGCTGAAGGAATGGCCTTATGCCAGTTTCTACCATCTGAGACGAGCTCTGTCCAGTATATATAACAGCAATTATAGTGCAGGGTGTGCTGTACGTCTGACAAACTGAGCTGTGGCATAATCAATAAACTTAATTACCTATCACAGCCTGCCCACGTAATACATAATTTTAATTCAATTATAACTCCCCAAAAATGATACAGAGCAGAGCAGATATATTTATCACTGAGGTCTAAATCAGCTGTGTGTGTCAAGGCTGACACTTAAAAATGAAGACGTTTATAGTTTCTGGAGCCCAAAGAAACCCACATAAAAAAGCACATTCTTTTCTTCTCAAAATAACTAAAAATGATGTGTCACTGATGGAGGATTCTCTGCCCAGAAAATGAGTCCAGAACCACAGTAAGTAGCACATTGCCTCGCCAGAGCCCCAAGCACAAAAACCAGCCCTCCCTCACATACACGTCAGTGGGGGGAATCACAGAATCATCTCCAACGAAGCCGTCAACAGACTCCCCCTGCCTCCACTGCCCTGGCCTCCGGGATGCAGCAAGTCAGGAAGATGCCTCCTAACCCAATGGGGCCAGAAACAGTCCCCAGCCTGCCTAGCACAATATTAAAAACCAGAAACCTTGGTCACAGCTTTCCCAAATGCAAAAACTTTTCACATGTGTCCTCACCTGAGAGTTTCTGATTTTCATCTTCAGTCATCTCATTCATCCACCCCTGCAGGTAAGGAAGTTTAAACAACTGCCCCAGCTTTTAATGTTCGTGCAGCCTTCACCATAAGGTGTGATTTAGGCAGTCCCTTCTCTTTTCTCTCCCTGGCTTTGTCTCACCAACATCAGGAACAGCTTTTCCCATCTCCTGCATGACTTGGGATGGGGGGTGGTGGTGGTGGTTAGGTGCTGTTGCTCTAAATATGTCTTTCCTATGACAAATACACTGGGATGTTACACCTCGAGGAATTAAAAATGACTATCTGGCAAGGAGCATAAAGCTAATAGCAGAAAAATTAATCAGGAACAACAGCCATGGGATTCGCTGCACAAGTTAAAACCAATGGGGTGTCCTGGTCACCGAGGCAAGTCCTTTGCTATTGTAGGCACCAGGTCCCATAATCGTATTCACAAATGTATTCATGGCCTGTTCATACCCTTTTGTTCTTGTGCAAGTGCTGTCCTTCAGCATAACAGCTGTTTTCCTTCCCTGGTGTCTACCCCCAATATGTTTATAGGCAGCAATCAGATCCTTTGTTTTGCCAGCTTTAATACGGCAAGCTCCTCCTCCTCCTTCTAAGTGAGGCTGTCTGCTCCCTGTAGCATGTCCCTGAGTCTGTTCCAGCTGATTTTTGTCTTTTGTGGATGTGGGATGCCAGGTTGGCTTGGGTGGGTTGAGGTCTTACTGGTGCCTTGTACACCAGCATGGATCTTTCCCTTTCTCTTGTGCAAAATACCTGGCCTCTGAATTGCTTTGACTGTTTTTTCGCAACAGCACTAGGTGGGTAAAATCACCATTAAGTCAGGTTTGACAGAAATCAGCCCATGCCATGTCTCCAGACACTTTCCATCCCAACCCCTGCCTAAGTCCTTCCAGAGGCTGTTTGTCTGAGATGTAGTCTTGCAAGGATGGGCCCATGCCCAAATTAAAAATGTCACCTTGCTTCTTTGTTCACCCTTAGGCAAAGCTTATTTTAAAATCCATTTGGGGTCTCTCGTCTGGAATTGGATCTCATTTGCTGGTCTCGGTTGTGTCTGTCTAGTGCCAGTAACTGTAACGCTGGACACGCAGGAGCCTGCAGCCATCCTGGAAGGAGCCGTGGCCACCCACAGCAGGGCCTCTCCAACCAGCATTGTCTTTTGCCCATGGCCTCTTAAACCAAAGCCATTCTTCATCCACCTCCTACTCCCATAGGCTTGCTAAGGCTCATGCAACCCTGTTCCTCTGTCTGTCTCGGTGGCAAAGTGCCTTTCTTGCACGGCACAGCTCTATCTCCTTTTTTTCCTGCTCCCACTCCTGACTTGGCTGTGGGAACAGGGGAACCCCAGCAGCTGTTTCAGCTGGAGCCCTCCGAGTAGGGCTTCTGAGAAACTCGGTCCAACGTGCCAGGAGCTGGGACAGCCAAAGGGCCCCCGAATAAATGAAGCCAAGAGAGGCTCGTTCCCCGCAATCTCCATCTCTTCAGGACAGAGGTGCCAAACACCTGCCCTGTTGGCTCACTGTGTCAGGACGGTTTATATGCCTTTATAAATTGGCTTTATCTTCATCAAGGAAAAAGACTGTACTCCTGCTATGTATCAGCTGTAGCTGAGGCTATCAAGACAGTTTGTAGAATTAAAACAAGCCACTAGGGCAAGATATAATTTTCTCCTTCCCCATTCTGTTAATTTTGACACTTCAACAGGCATGAAAGCTACAGATTGTCCTGGCTTCACTAGGGTTTTACCGCAGCAGTACTACACATAGTGGCTGATGTAAGCAAACAGCATACCTTTCTCTCCCTTGCAAATCCTCTACTTCTGCAGAATCTGAACTGTCACTAAGAAAAAAAAGAAAAGGAAAAAGTCTTTCCAGCCTTTTTGATTACAAATTAACCCCCAAATGTGAACAGAGAGTAACTGATGCTGTGCAGACTTCCTGCCGCTCCTGGCAGCCTGAAACAATGGCTCGGAGATGTGCAAAATCTGCTGCCCTTGTTAAAGCACCGGCAGCGCTAGAGCGAATGCTCGGTGATAACCCCAAGCCTGCCAGCATTATAATTTCATGTTATTGGGAGGGGTGTGAGTCGAAGAGTAGCTGGAGGCCTATGGTGGATAGGGAGTCCTCGCAGGGAAGAGAAGGCAAAGGGAAGACAGAGAGCAGGGGTAGGTGTCCAAGGGACTGGCATTGCTACTGCTTCTCTTGCCTGGCTCTCTGGGGGCTGTCTGTCTGGAGGGGCTCTCCTGTCTGGTTACACATGGTCATGGGAGGGGACCTCATGCTAACCATCAGTTATGATATGGCTGCCCTGTTACTCTGCCTGCCCCTGCTCCTCCATTCCTCTGACACCAGCAGGACATGGTTGCACCTCCAAGGTTAGGACAAAGATGGATATTTATGGAATACCCCACAGACAAGGGTCCAAAGACCTGAAAGTGCACCTGGTGGCTCAGGGTCTTCCTCATTCTTTGTTACCCAGGACCAAAATGCTGGGTGCAGACTAAGATCTGGAGATAGTCATGGTTCTTTTTAGATACTCTAGGAGATCACAGTCCAGCCTTTGCCCTAACACCCCCATGTCAACCAGACCATGGCACTAAGAGCCATGTCCAGTCTTTTCTTAAACACCTCCAGGGATGGTGACTCCACCGCCTCCCTGGGCAGCCCATTATTCCAGTGCCTAACGACCCTTTCTGTGAAGAAATGCCTCCTCATTTCTAGCCTGTACTTTGCCAGACACAGTTTCAGACTATGCCCTCTCGTCCTGTCACTAGTGGCCTGGGAGTTGCCAACCCCCACTTCACTACACCCTCCTT
>NW_009630278.1:0-8697 GCF_000690535.1 Cariama cristata
ATGGCCTTTAAGGTCCCTTCCAACCAAACAAGTCTATGATTCTATGACAAATGGACACATGCCATTTGCCTCAAGAGTCCATTATAACCAGCTTCCTTCCCATAGGCTTTAAGGGAAAACTTTGGAAAGGAAGAGAAATGTTCAACTTGTACAGAACCCTATTCAGGAAACACGGGTTGCTACAACCGCCCAAATCCAACAGCTCTTCACATCCTAATCGAGGTCTCTGTTCTGGGAAGTCTTTCACAGGCATAGGACCTAGTTTGCGTTACTAGTTAATGATCGCACAGATACCTGATGACAGCACCGCTGCTAAGGAACAGATAAATATTTAAAATGCAAAGAACAGCCTGTAAATAGCAAAAACCTTGCCTGAGGTCGGGTAAAGTATAAAGCCATAAGGAGATCTCTTTTCATTGGGCTCCGATTGCGATGACACCTTCTCTCCCACTCTGGCACCTACCTAACAGTGCCTTTCATGGAGCCCTTCAGGTTGTTGTGCCTCTCTGTGGGTACCTCCTATTAGGGTTTCCCTCCCCTTTGGAAGAAATACATTGGCATTAACCTAATGAATTGTGTTAACTGAACAAACGTATCCTTGACTATCTGCATTTAATACATAAGGGATTTCTAAGGTGGTCTGTGCCACAAATGCATCAGACTCAGTTACCTCAGATGACTAAACTAAGTAAACAAGCAGGATGATGCTGCAGAAATACAGTGTTTTAAGGACTGGGATAGAGTGGAGCTAGCAATACTCCTGGAGGTCTGAAAACAGGTATGTTGGAGGCCCTTATTTTCCAAGATGTGGAAATCCGGCCAGGAAGACACAGACCAGTGCTAGAGTCAGCCCAGAAGCAAAAAACTAAAAGAAAAGCAGGCCTAAATTTGGGATTCTGCTTGCTGAGAAATTTCAGTTTCAGTTCCTGACTGATAGCTTTGTTTTCTCACTGCAGACTCAGAGCCCAAGTTCAGCCCAAACCGGTACTTCCAAGGCTTCAGACCTGGTAGAAACAGTGATCCTTGGGCTTTCATACTAGGACCCCGTCTGCCTCTGTGCAGCAAGGCAGAGAGAAGGACCCAGAGGGGCTCTTCAACAAGCACAACTCTCATTCTGTAGCTCCTCAGCGCTGTATCTCACGAGAGCCCAGGCAGGAGCCCACCAGAAAACAAGGCGAGTTTCCAGTTAAATCTTACCTATAGATAAATGAGGTTTTTTCTTTTTTTTTTTTTTTCCTTTTTCTTTTTACTTCTTTTAAACAAAGTCTTTGCACAAAACTTTTCAGATTCGAGAAACGCAGAGCCCGTCCAAAAAGTCCAGATGCACACCCAGGAGAGGGAAGTCTACCAGGACTCCTCTTTTAGAGGAGACTGAGGATATTACCAGTTACTGGGTTTAGAGGATGAGACTAATCACACATCTCCCTTAGCCTTGCACAATTTAAGAGCTATTCTATGGAAACACCCATAAAAGCAAGCTCCCAAATCAGTGCATGTTCTAGGCCAGGGGCTGTTTAGATTGAGAGCTCCTCAATCTGATGGGTATTTCCCTCCTCTTGGGACCGATGAACAAAATCCAACTCAGCTGAAGCATGGCATGTGCCAGAGGCACACTCCTACCTCTCAAAATGAACACTTGCCTCCATCCAGCATGCTGCAGATAGAGAGGATAGCTTCCTTTTGAACTCAGTACCTCATTCTGATTTCCCTCTGATAGCACCTTACCATTTCTACTCCAAGAACTTTTCCCTCAGCTTCCTCCTCTCCCCATCTAAATCACAATTTACAGTATCCTCCTATTTTCCCGTACCATGTTTCACTTCTCCTTGCCCAGCTTTGCAGTTTGACACGTAATAGGTTGAATAATAGAATGTATGAAAGATTTTCTTCTTGTGTTTTCAGTAACCTCAGTCTTTTCTCAAGCTTCATTGTATTAACCGTCTTTTCATCTCTAGAGTCCAATCTGTTTGTACCAGTGCTGTTCTCGCTCCTGATAACAAAAAAGAAATACAGGTAGGGCAAGAAATCTGATGTAAGATACAGAATAATAGGACAAAGAATACCAAGTTTTTACTCAGTCATCGCATACATGGGAGCACATGACTGGAGGGTAAAGAGTCAAGCCTACTAGTGTGGGTAGGGTTGGGCAAATGCACAAATTAAAATGATTGCACATGTAAACACAATATTGGACAGCATGAAATTACTTTTCTGCTAGAACCAAAGAGAACACGGAAAAGTGGAGCCAAGTCTTTTCCTGATTCTTTGCTAAGGTACAATGCTACAGCCATTCCCACCCAAGGAACACAGCAAACCTGGAATTACCTTCAGAAAGCATAATCAAGCCATAGCAAAGAAGAAAGAGTTTGGAGGTCAACACTCATCATTATCCAGCCTTTTAAGGTTCACTGAGCTCAGCAAGTGTCACATACATATGAATTTTAACATCCATGGTAAAGAACCAAAATACTCAAGGATCGCAATTACAAGGGTCTCACCAGGACTAGCAGAGTCCTCTTGTCTAGAGGGGAAAATTAAAACAGACACTACTGCTTCACCATGATAAACGAGAACACAGAAAGTAACACTGAAAATGATGGATGTTTTCAAATCCATCATACTTAAATTATTATTTAAAATTAATCTAAGGAAACATCACCAATATACAACTCAGACTTCTGGCAAGAGCCTCTATCTAAATGCTGAATCATAAATTATAAACAAGCATAAGAGTATGGGTTATCAAATGCTCTACATGAGTAATTTTTATTCATATTAATCACAGCTATAGGTCCAAGTAAGGAAAGAAAGAGTAATTAATGGAAGAAACACTTGCAGTGTTTATTTGATTTTTGTGAAAAGAAAATACCTCTCAGTAATAGTCATAAAGATGGGTTTTCTCCAGTAGATTGGGGGGTGGTGCAGAGTGTTAATAACTGAAAGAACACAGATAAGCCAAAATGAGCTAGTGAGCCTGTTCTCATAACCATAATCCAACCCATTTGATAACGTCTTCTTCCATTTCCATTACTTCATCATCACTCATTGCATTATGTCTAAACATAGACTATACACTCTTCATAATTTTGTTTCTAAAGCATTATGCATAGTTACGGAGCTATCTAAATAATCTAAAATTAAGTTACAAGACCAACCAAAGACTGGGGGAGAGCCAAGTCATGCCCTCATACATAGAGGGCTGCCAGAAGAGCAAGGATAAACTAAAGTGCCCAAAAGACACAAAAGTTGTCTTTGACACACATTTGTTTTAGAAGACAAGAATCAAGGATTCAGAGATAGAGTTTGGACCAACAATTAGAAACATCTGGTAAATTCCAAGGAAGTGACAGTAATAGTACATCAGCATCAGGTGTGTCAAATAAAGAGTCATCTGAGCACCAAGCTGTGTTCAACACTCCAAACCATGGTGGGAACAGGTCTCCCTGTAAATCCCCCCCAAAAATCCTCTCCAAAGAAAATAAAGAGGCTGAGCACGACATAAATATACACTGATTTTGACAGTGTCCTGCTGTTACAGGGTTTATCAAGGGACAACATTGAACACAACATCTAAAACCAGCCGTGCAGCAAAAAACACCATGAGCACGCCTCTGATGCCGTGGCATTTTGGGAAGCAAGCACAGAGCTTTGCAGTGAAAAACCTCCACATTTTACTATGGAAAAAAAACACTATTCAAATATTATTTTAAAGCCGCTTTTATTAGCGGTAGAACAGATCCTGCACCTCAAAGTAGTCTCTGTATTCAAATGGAGGATTGAAAAACCTAAATCTTTCCATGTAATGCTGGGGGTGGAAACGTATAATTTGCTTTGGCATCCCCCACTAACTACTTCATAACGCAAAATACCATTTGAATGTGCAAAATCTAAAAATATTAAAAGCTGAAGGAATTAAACCTGTGCCTTGAGAAAGGACTTAACCTTAAAAGGACAGAACATTAAAGCTGTTTTGGGAAACTAGTGAAGAGCGTTTGCAACTATACAGCATTAAGAGTTTGGCAGGAAACCATGTTTAAAGGATGGCTTACTGCCTTGAAAATATTTTTGTTTAAAAGAACAATTTAAGAAATGAGTTTACACATGTACACACACATATAAGCATACAAGTTATACATAACCTGTAGTTATCCCACATTTGCTCAAAAGATATGGGCAAGCAAGAAATCTCCACTCCCGTTAGGTGTTATCTGGCCAAAATGCTTGCAAGTCTACCAGATGGCTCTGGTAAGGAGCACGAAAAACTTTATAAGCATCTATCCATTTGCATTGTACCAAATCAAACTGAGAATTCACCTGTTGCATTAGTTGAATTAAAACAGTGACATTTGTCTCAGAATTCATTATCAGTCACTCTTAGAAGAGCGATGCTGTAGTAGATGGACATGAGGTTTGATCAAGCTTAGTAACTCCTAGAGATGGAACAAACACTTCCTTTAAAAAGAAAACACATATATAAAATATGCCAAATTTGACATGTGAAGAGTTAGAGAACCTGGAAAGAATAAGATACAAAATGGAAATAGCTGACATTTTGGAGAAGCAGAGCACTGGCAACACTGATCCCGTTCAAAGATTTTCAGAAACCTGATGGCTCCCAAGAACAGCAGAATATCCACTGCTCTCGTGTTCCACCAAGAAAACAAAACCCTGCCGCAACACATACTGTGACAAATCAGATGTGTTAAACTGCAGATGCTACACTTATTTTGTGCACAGGGCAGAAAAATACCATTTTCTATTATACAATGCATTGCTTCTGCAGAGCGCCCCGTGTGCTTTATCAACATTTATAAGCTTGTCCTCACAATGCCCGGTAAGGTAGCAAGCCATGACCATATTCTCCTTGTTTTACAGTCATTTCCCATTTCCATAACACCATTCTTTCTGTTAAGTCCCTAATTTATATAGCAAACCATTGGTATTGCCTTAAAGCCAAAGAACTATATTTAGTAGAGGTTTATTCCAACTGATCTCAGTGCAAGGTTAACAGCTTTCACCCTCTCTCTTTATATAGGGAGGCACACAAATCTAGTCGGAAATTTTCCAGGCAAAAGTCATCCACACAATTTTTTAACAACCATATTTAGACAACGTCTTTAACTTCTTTCTTTGAAACAATTTTTCCCATGAAATAAAGTTATCGTCTCTATATGTGTTGAAAAAAAACCAAGCAACTATTAGCTTTTTAAACTGTACCTTCCATGACATACACCAGGGAACCCACATCTCCTTCCTTGATGATGCAGCTGTCTTTGCCATACTCCACGGGATACATACAATCCACAATCTCCTGGATCTGAGACAGTTCCAGATTCTTCATGAAGTCATTGTCAAGGATTGCTTCCTTTATTAGCTCCTTGGACCTGTGGCAAAAAAAAGACAAGATCTATCCATGTGTCCATCAGCCGAGCTCATTAATAGCATGCCAACTTTAGAACAACCGCATGGTGCACCAGTGAGTATTTCCTTGGAAAAAAATTTCAATATTTTCCCTAAAAATCTGATAAAGTCTCTCTGCAGAGAAATAAAAAATATTACAGAAATGTTAACTTGTAATTAATTTTTGTAAATAAGTTTTAGATACATCAAGTATTGAAATAAAAATAGATTTCATGTGATTGCAAGATCCTCTTTTAGCTACAAGTTTCACACCTAAAGTAACACCAAAGAATAACATAGCTACTTGAAATATCTTCCATATACAAAACTGAAAGGAAATACAAACAAGAAGTTAAAGGGTTTATGACTTAGTTTATTATATTTTCTATTAAATTATACA
This sequence comes from Cariama cristata, assembly GCF_000690535.1. Taxonomy (NCBI): domain Eukaryota; kingdom Metazoa; phylum Chordata; class Aves; order Cariamiformes; family Cariamidae; genus Cariama; species Cariama cristata. Next base: position 5,801 of record NW_009630278.1, read on the forward strand.
AATTGGAGCACACAAAAGCACGATACGGCACTGATTCTTTGAGTATTAATCAAATACCAAAGACCATTATATTCATTAGGGGAGGGCACCACTGTTACAGGAATAACACCACCATTAATTCATTTCTTTGACAACTAAATGGAAAATTCCAAAGTTATATTAGCATGCATAGAATGATACGTGCAGTTTTGGTTTGGCATGCAATCAGGTTGGAAGTCGGGAGCTCTTAGTATCCACTTTGCAAAGTTGAGTAAGAATGAGCTGTTTCTGAAGATACAGATTTCAGATAAACATACACGTTTCATAGGTATGTAGTGCAACCTGCTCTCTCTAGAAGTGCCTCTGCCACGTTATGACAGAAAATGTGCAACAAAACCACTGACGTATTTTTCCTGATTTTCCTGAGATTCAATTTCTACAACTGAAGTGCTCACCACATGCTGAGTCACGCTCAGGTGAACCCTCCAGTCTTCCCTTCAGTCTGTCAAGTTCAACATCATCCATCTGCTAATGCAGCGTAACCACCATCTTATGACACTTTGCAAAGAACTCCTAAAGCAACTTGTGCAAATGAACAACTGAGAATGCTAAATCTAGATCTAGACCAAGACTAAAGCCTGTAAAAACACCTACAGGCTGGACACCAGGTCCTCGGCCCTTCCTTTCGCACTCTGCAGCTCCACTTCTGTGGGCTGAACTATTCGCTAATGCGAACAAAGCCCAGGCAGACGACAGCTACCTGCAGAGCTTATACATTCAAAAGAGTTTTATCTTTTTGAAATATGAATATGAAACAAGGTTTTCAAAGAAAGATACAGTAATGGATGGTGTCTTCTTGAAAAAGAGCCAAATTGGGACTTCAGAAGTCCGAAACCATCCTTGGAGATATTATGCCTGGGCTATAGTTCTTTTAAAGTATACTTCAAGGTTATACGCAGCACAGATCCAATTCATTAATGTTTAAGATGCTTTTCGTGCTTTTGATAGTTTTGCGGTTATTTCAACAAAACACACTACTTTACATCAGAGTCCATCAGTACTGACCTAGCGCAGGATGGGAAGCAGACCAGACTTTTCAAATACTGTCTGCAAGACGACACGGACTCAGACTGCTACAAAATTGTTTTGCTCCAGAAATTTAATTTGACTTCACATACTGTCACTCCAATTCCTTGTGCACGCAAATAAAAACCACCAGAAAAACCTACATCTGTGTTACTTCTTGCTTTCCGTAATGCCAGAAGCTGGTAATTTGTAAAGTTGACCAGATGACAGATAACCTGATTTCCTTATTCCCTCCTCCTGTGCTAGGGCAAGACTACACTTTCTATGCTATGCCTTGACTCAGTCTTGGGTCTTAGACTTTGGTCTTGGCCACCCCCGCAGATCCCCCAAATCCTCCTAACAAAGGCACTGATTATTAGCATTAATCAAACTGCATGCTGAAGAAGAACGTATAACAAAAGCTTTCGTGTTAGTCATATCAACTACCATTACAATTTCAGCCGTTTATTTCATTCCAAGGCTCAAAATGAGGCTTTCTCCTTGATAAAATAAAGTCAGCCTTTCAAGTGGAGGGTTTGTAAGAGCACTCACAAGAGTCCAGAGGGAATTCAGACATGGTTCAAGTCAGACCTCTCCTGTTAATTTAGAGGCCCTCAGCAAAAAAACAATACTCTGCTTGTCAAAATCGAGCAAAGCGAAGGATTTGAAAAGGATCCGGGAAACTTGGTCTAAATGACGGTGAAGGAGCCACACAGGAGCTAGGAAAATCCATTAGAAGTCTAATTTGGGGAGAAGCAGCAAAACATACACAACATGAACAAACTCGGGGAATTTATGAGCTTAACAGTATTATCACAGTCTAAGAGTACACCTGAACCAACTGATTCACAGCCTCACACAGAAATATGAGAGAAATTAAAGCTCAGAGGCCTACCAAGTCATTCAAACCCTTTTAACAACAATACGAAATACATCCATTAAGCGGAAAAACACGCTGGCCAGAACATCAATAACACAGTTTCATCTCTGCCACATCTAAGCATCTTAGAATGGTCTGGATAATAACTCAGTCGCGCTTGAATGTAACTAAAATAGATATTATTAGTTAAGGATAATTAGTTAAAATCAGACTTCAAATACAAAGAGCATAGCATGAGAGAAAAGCACCTCCAGCTGCCCATGAACAGTGCTGGCTGTAGGAGCGAGCACCTTGCAACCCCACCGCGTATTTCTGAGTATATTTGCATCAGACTAAACCACACTTCATCATTTGTAAGCTACAAACCTTTTCATCAGGAAATATTCGATTCGCCTTTAAAATAAATAAATAAAAAGCTTAGTTTGACATAGTTGAAAATTAGTTGATACTAAAAATACATTGTCATAGCTACAATAAGAGTTACTCTATTGTTCCCTGCAAGAGAATATTCGTCACTCTGATAATTCAAAAAAATTATTCATACAATGTAGATTACCATTCCCACATACTTGCACATGCTAGGCCCTCAGCAACTTCTACATTATTTTATTATGCAGTTTTCTTTCAATATAATTCACAGGTGCAATTTCAGTTAAACAGATTTTTTTTTCTTTTATGTTTATTTTTATATGAAATGAAACTCAGAGCATATAAATTAACTCATAGTTCGCAATTATTCCATAACAAATGCTTTTCTAAACCACACTATTCCTTAATCACATCATTAGAATTTTAAAACAGCATCTATTCCAGATGTGTGAATATACAAAGCTACCTAGTAATACAAAAAAGCTACCTGAAATCATACAATCATTGCGCTTGGAAAAGACCTGCAAGATCATCAAGTCCAACCGTTAACCTAGCACTGCCAAGCCCACCACTAAACCACGTCCCTAAGCACCACATCTACACA
>NW_009630278.1:8758-8971 GCF_000690535.1 Cariama cristata
CACCCCTCCCCTGGCCAGCCTCTTCCAGTGCCTGACAACCCTTTTGGTGAAGAAATTCTTCCTAATATCCAATCTAAACCTCCCCTAGCACAACTTGAGGCCATTTGCTCTCATCCTATCACTGGTTACTTGGGAGAAGAGACCAACCCCTTGGCTCCAACCTCCTTTCAGGTGGTTGCAGAGAGAAATCAGGTCTCCCCTCAGCCTCCTCTT
>NW_009630279.1:0-1344 GCF_000690535.1 Cariama cristata
GCCAACTTCGGACCGACTCTCACAGGAGCTTAGGGTAAATTTCATACTAAATTTACATTCTAGGCTCATACTTATTCCCTCTGTATAACTTGAAGAAGTCTATTGGAAGTTATCGCAAGAAAACATGGAAAGTGTAGAATTCTTGACTTGTGTGTGTAATCCAATGGTGATCATTTTAGTTTACTGCTGGAAGAGTGTAATACACAAGGGTCTGCTTTTGCAAAGGTTGTTCTGGTTGCTGAGAGGGCATGTCTTGGAGAAATTGCACTGATCAATTTCTTTGCTCCTCTGTGCTTGAGTAAAAAAAATCTGATTGATTTTTCTCTACTCTTCAATCTACCTGATTTGTTTAAAAGGTGTTTTTCTACGTGATAAAGACACTGAATCAATTTTTCTTTGATACATAGGGAAGCTTTTTGGACCAGACATAAAGCATAGTGCAAGTAGTAGATAAAGCACATTCTGCTTAATTTTACTATAAGTACATCTACTGCCTCTTTGCTGTTGTGGTTTTTATTTCTGGTGGTAGATGACCCTTGATCATATAAAGGCAGTGGAGTGCTTAAGACTGTGAGTAGAGAGGTGCTTACACAAATCAAGGGTTCTCTTTGAAGTTTGTCAGCTTTACTTAAAGGAAAGTACGTACTAGAAAATACATTAGACGTTTACTAAGTAAATGTAGTTTGTTTGAAGCATGGGTGATGCTAGCATGTCAGTACAAATTTCTTTAAACTCTACATATAGTTCAGTACAGAGTGTTGTGACTGGTCAGAAGGCATCATACTGAAGCACTCATCAGCATAGGAAAAATATGCTAGACCTCTGAATGAGATGTGGGGGTGTGTCTTGAGAGTGTAAATGAGGTGATATTTAAGTTTGTGAAGGGAAACAAAATTTCTAAGCTAGTCTTGGCACAGCAAAAAAAGAGAAGGATCTCAAATGTTACCTATCTTTGAGTGTTCCAGGCAGGAAACTTATGAAAAGTCTCTGGTTGATTTTTCTGTGCATTTTCTTTGTCCCATCTTCTGGTTTCTTTTTTGAGAAACCTTCTGGTAGGAAGTTTTTCTTCCGGAAGTTGCTTCTAAAAATGCAGCTAGTTACAAGTGTATCTACTGCATGATTCAAGTTACAGAATTACTTTCAGGAACTCTTGGATTTCAATAAAGTTGTATCTCTTTAAACATGAGGTGATGCTTCAGTAAATGTGCGGTGCTGCAGTACAAAGCACAGATGTTCATTGTGTGCCCAAATCACTCCTGAATGTGTTCTGGTTTTTGCATGACAGAACATGAAGAGCCTGTGAAGTCTGAGAGAAAGTCAGCAAAGGGAAGAAAAAAAAAAAAA
>NW_009630279.1:1443-9015 GCF_000690535.1 Cariama cristata
TTTTATATTTTAATATATTATTAAAATTAAAACCAAAATTAATATTTTAAACTATCTTATTTTAAAATATATTATTTTTAAAACACAAAATGTGTTATTACTGACAGTGCTGTACAGTAAAAGTGGTGGCAACACAGTCCTATGGCCTGACTTCAACTCTAAATCTCAGTTCCATTATTATTTCATCTTTAAATTGCTGCTTCGCTTTCATCTTCAGAAAATTCATTTAACAGGGAATACAGAGCAGTATTCTGTATTGATTTAGGAGTTATGTGCAGGCTATTGTTATCAGTGTTAAAGTGGATGCCTACAGCTTATCTGGAACCAAGATAAAGAGTTCAAAATTAAAAATGGAGAAGCCGTTTTTAGTTTTTAAAATATTTTTACATGCACATACATACATATATAATTTTTATGTATATATAAGTTTCTATAACTGTATGTAATGTGTATCATAAGTTTTATACATTTGCTTCTTACAGTTGTAAGCAGCTGGTTTTCCTTTCTTCATTTAACAGGTCTAGATTAAACTTTATCATACAAAGCCTTTAACTTGCATTGATACCAGCCTTTCAGTCTTGTCTGTTGTGTATTTTGGCTTTTGAAACTGCATAATAGTTAAGTTAAATATTTTCTTAAACCATATTCTCAGCCAGCACAAGTTTCGATACGTCTAAATCAAGATGGGGATGACATGCTTAAACAAGCCCTTGGTTTAGTTGCAGGGGCGTGTGTGTGGAAATCTGTCTGTTTTACAAGGGATCGCTGATTGGGAAATAGAGCTTTACAGATTATTGCATGGCTATTTCAAACTAACGTCCCTATAAAGAGAAAGAGAGTGAATAGAGATACCTTGGAAGTTCTACCAGAGTGTTTGCACAGCATTACATTGAACATGTTCTGCATTTTCTCTTAGTGCATCTATTGATGTTGTATAAATTAATCTAGTATGCTTCCAGCCAACTGTTTCTGTCTGTGAAAAGTGGTTCTTTTTGTGTTTGTTGCTCATGATAGAGCAAGGAAGAAATCACAGTCATTACAGTTAGTTATTTTACTAAACAGTGAAGTGCAAGATATAATATGGAGAACTGATGGCATATATGCCAATATGGTAAAATATGAAAAGGTTTGAGTGATTTTAATTTCAATTGTTCTATCTGAGCATTTAAGAAAGAATGGTTTGGTACTTCTAATCAAACAATAACTTTAATTGAAACATTTCTTTTTAAAATCTAGATTAAAATACATTGTACTAATGGATGCCTCTAAAATATTCACACTTTCAATTTTCAATGTCATACCTTCTTTCCTAATGTTGCTTTATTAAACTTAATTCGTGGTGGTTTGAAAAACAATACTGATTTCCTTTTTGTTTCCTGCCCTGCTTTGCAAATTGATAACGTTCCTGTTGTAGGGTTTTATGGTTTGCATGAATCAGATTTGGACAAAGTCTTTCAGCTGCCTACAACCACCTTCATAGGAGGAAATGAGAACAGTCTTTCTTTACGAGAGATCATCAAACGGCTGGAGGTCAGTGGGATGTTTTTTGACTTCTGATTGTTTTTTATCCAAACAGAAGTGAACTTCTTCCAGTTGTCATTCACAAAAAACTCATCATTTGTCATTTATTAATAAAGCATGTAAAGAATTCAAATGACATTAGAAGCAGTACAAGGTTTATTTTTAGAGATGGCAGCACCGTTGGTTTTATTGCCTGGATATCCAAAATACATAAATTAAGGATGAGTATAAAAGGGGTGAATATGGTAGAATACTAACTCGAGCCCTAGCTCTGCAAAGAGATGATGTTGTTTAAAAGGAGTAGAGCCTTTAGAACTTGTCTTTTAAGTGTCCTACTATGGATAAAACACCTTTGCTTACGGTACTCAGGACATGCAGGTGTGGCTCTCAGAGCCCTAGCTTTAGTGAGACTTTTACCTGAGTAAAAATATAAGGGTCGGGTACCAAATTCATGAAAGCCTGGCTGTAGCTTGTAGATAGTGATGGTCCTCGTTTTTCATCCCCAATCCTCTTTCTAGAGTTTCATTATCTGACAGGTGACATGGTTATGCCATGTGAAGTCTTGAAAGCTAAAATAATGTAAAGCAAAAATAATTTAAAGGAATAAATATAATTAAAGAGGAATTCCAAATAGCAAAACAGTAATGAATTTTTAAACTGCTGAGTTACTAAGTATTTGATATTCCCAATTGTGCAATGTGTTGCGAGTGTGAGAGAATGTGTTGACTTGCACGTTTGACTATTACATCAGCTTAGCTGAGCCATGGTAAGTTGTTAAGCTGCAGCATCTCTGTTGTGCATTTGAGCTCTATATTTGCTTTTTGGTTTTTGCACTTGTAGCATGTCTGTGCAGCAATTTTCAAGAGATAATCCTTAAAATTGTAGTGTGGAAATAAATGGGCAAAATCAATAGCAAAATCTAAAAGCCTCAAGGAACTGATTTGTGTTAAAGAGAAATAACCCTGTGGTTTCCCTCTTCTTTCCAGAGCTTTGGATTTTTTAAATTGAAGTTAACATTACATTCCTTTTTAGAGGCAGTAGAGAGCACATACTTTGTGTTCTGAGTGTTTTTATCTCAAACTCACAGTAAGTCTTACTTCTGCTGACTTGTATTTTGGATGCATTTTTCTTGTGAAATATTCTTTTTAAGGTAAGAAAAAGAAAATTTAAAAAAATGCAACAAGGAGATAAAATTTCTGAAGTGTCTTTGCATTTTTCCTTGCCCTTTGTGTGCTCTCAGCTGCTTGGATTCTTTTCCAGATTTCCACCCTTCTGAGACTTCAGGGTTATAAGATAATTTGCTTCTTAGCTGCCTTGTAATTGTCTTTATTGCTTGATTTCAGGTGACATTTAAAAAAAACAGGGTAAATTTTGATAAATGACTTGAAATCTTTGCTGATGCATCTAAAGAAAATACTGTTTTGCCTGTAAGAACAGTAGCAAATTAAGTCAGTTTAAGGCAGGTTTATTGGCCTACTTTGAATGTATTACCAAATGAGAATCTTCCAGATTCAAAATTTTGAAATGTTATTTTGTAGAGAAAGCTTTCTGGCACAAAATTAGATTCAGTAAAATAATTTGTTTGCTTATAGGATTACTGTGGGGAAGATATAGTGGAAGAGGAAGAAAAGATAGCTTTCAGAAGAGTAATACATACAGAAAATATAATTTAAAATAAAGTATGTGTTTCTTCATGGCCCATTAACTCCTAAAGCTTCTGTGTTGGTGTTTTCACATCCTAGAATACCTACTGCCAACACATTGGCTTGGAGTTTATGTTCATCAATGATGTCGAGCAGTGCCAGTGGATCCGACAGAAGTTTGAGATGCCAGGAGTTATGAAGTTTACTAATGAGGAAAAAAGGACTTTGTTGGCAAGGCTGGTGCGCTCAATGAGGTACGCTGGAATGGGGCTGGGAAACTGCTCTGTGACTGCTGGCTGTAAGATGGTGTGGGAAGCTGGTGTGGTCTGTAAACTGCTGAGGTGAAGGTGAAGAGTCTGAGCACAAGTGAGTGTAGTTAACCTGGCTGTGATATGAAAGGAAAGTTTTGTGTGCTCTAAGATGTCAGGGTCTGTGTAGTGACTTCTAGTATTCTGTTTTCTTAAAAAGCAGTTTGTGATCTGTAACACTTGTGCAGCCTTTAGTGGCATATCTGGCAAAGTTTTCTCAGAAAATAGGTGTCAAAACAATGTCGGACACTGATCTTCTGCTATATTCTATCTACTTTGCATCTTTCTAGTAGCACATGATCAAAGGAAACCATCCTAACAGTCAGCTTGAGAGAATTTTTACATGGGTGAAATGTTGACCTGAGCGTTGTTTGACTCACTGGGATGCTAACGATCTCTTTAGAAAGCTGTGCCAAGATGGGACTGGATTTGAGAGGCATAATGTGATTTCAAGTCTTATTTTTGCCCTTTTCCTTTGGAGGTATGCCAAGATGTGCTGTACTGTTGCATGACCTGGCAGCAGGAGTTTTGTTCTTGGCACTATATGAAAGCGTGTTTGGAAACAGCTTATTGATTGCACCCATTGTGGCTATATGTATGGAAATACTGTGATCCCAGAGACTGAATTACCCTCTCACCTCTAGAACAAGACTGTCTTAGGCACGAGATTTATTCCAGTTCTTACAATCTGAAACAGTTTGCGTATCTTTTGGTAAACACAAGAGTTAGAGATTTATAACGACACATTTTCTGATTAAGCTTCTATGTTCTAAGGCTTAGAAAGGAAGTGCTCATTGGAGGTGTTGGAAGATATTTTTGCCAGGTGTTTTGTTTGCCAATGTTATAGCAAGATTGTTTGTCTGGTTAAAAGTTTCATTTAAATAGAAATAAAGTCACTTAATGGTCACGTGAATATTGCACTTGAGTAAGTTTGTTTAACAAGCCCTCAGTATGAACCATCTCCATTTATCTTGAGACAAGAATTTGTGCTTGTTTCCTACCTTAGCTATGGAAATATCTGGGGTTTCTAGTAGCAAGAAGGAGCCGAACGTTCATCTTCTGCCAAGTTAATTATCTGCTGAAAATGGAAGAAGAAGGTTTTATATAAATTTCTATCCGGCTATCTCTAGCATGCTTTTTTTGTCTGAGAATTATCAAGAAAAAAAATCTGGTTTTGTGCAAAACTGGTTGTGCTCTTGAGATTTGTGGCTTTGTAAAACAGATAGTCATCATTTTGCTCAAGAATACTATTTTCAAAAATGTTCATTCCAAGCACTGTGTAGTTCTGGTACTCAAAACTGAATTTTAAGGTATTATGGTGTTCACTGATATGTTATTGAACAAAGGGTCATTTTTAACTCTCTCTCTTGTAAAATACTTACTGTATATCTTTGAGCTGCTTTGTCTATGCACTAGTAAACATGTTAGACCCTGATTGTATAGTCTGATCTGGGCATCTCCTTAAGCCTGCGCAGGGTCAAGCATTTCTAGATTGTCCCTTCTGAGAGCAACCATCTTTCACAAGACTTACTCCTCACTGGATATTGAATACATGCAGTGACAGTGGATAAGCTGGCAGCCTTTGTGAACTCACAGTGGCACATAGGGGACTTGCAAGATGTGACTGTGAAATATTGTAGTTCTTCACACTTAGTGGCAGTTTGCCTCAAATAATGAACTTTCTGCTTGTCCAGTACTGGTTTGCAGCTGCAAAGAGGAGGAAAACAGCATGTACACCACTTTGATTTGCCCTGTAGGACCTGCTGTTCACATGGCACCCCACTTTCAATTTATATAAACTGGCGTAGCCCCACAGACTTCCCCAAGGAATTCTGGCAGCATGGCTCAGCTGAGGGTCTGGCTTGTTGCTTAGATGACTAAATTGTAAGGATATTGATGGGTGAGCTAAGGAGAGTCTTTTGGCAACTCTTCATTTCACTGCTTTTAGGACTTCAATCTAAAGAGGTAAATGTCAGCAGTCTAAGTGAGGACTAAGCTGAGTATTAATGGATTATAGCAGTGTTATGAGTCGAGGCATTGCACAGATGATGTAACCAGTACAGTTATTTTCAAGGAGATGTATTTTCTTTACCTTTTTTGTCTCCAAGCTTTACAACATATAATCCTTTCAACATTTGTTAAAAGGTACTTTTTAACCCCTCACGTTGCCTCTGGCCCAAATGCATTAAAGAATGAAAGAACATAGAGCTGTCAAGGATTGACATCTTTCTCCCGCTGAAGGTGAGGCAGAGATACCAGTGTCCTAGTTCTTGGCACATTACCAGCTGTTACATCATACAGTCTGAGGAGCCCTGCCATTGAATAGGAGCTATGAAATAGGCATGCTTTCTACTGAGTTTTTCTACAAGTATTTAATGGTTACTTCTAGAAAATACAGGTTCTCTGTTATGTTTTCTTCAATCCACAGAAGACACTTCTTTGTTGTCATTCTGCCTTCCCAGTGGTCAATATACATTTTGTGTACATGGGAAGGAGTTTAACATGGGAAGTGAATTTTGTCTGAGGTGGAGACTCTTCTTCCTGTCTGAATTGTTTTAAAATCCTGGTAAATACTTATCAGATGGTGGAGAGAGAAGACTTAATTCTGTCCTGTGTCTCTCTCCCTACATGTGACATACTTCCAGAGGCCTAAAAACATGTATTCACAGATGTTTTAAAACAATGTAATGTCATTTTCTTTGCTAAAAGATGTATGACAATAAGTATTTGCTACATTATCTTAATACAAACACTCTCTCTTGTTGTTTTGGGTTTCTTTTTGGCAAAGATTTGAAGACTTCCTTGCTCGCAAATGGTCTTCCGAAAAGAGATTTGGTTTGGAAGGATGTGAAGTAATGATTCCTGCACTTAAGACCATCATTGATAAATCCAGTGAAATGGGAATTGAATATGTTATAATGGGGATGCCTCATAGGTAATGTCAGTGGAAACCCCTCAACAAATGGGCTTATTGTCTTAAGACAAGTTTTGAGTTCTAGAATTTTATTAACAAAGTTGATATTAGAGAAGCTGGGGTGCAAGAGTCAGTCATAGAAAGTAATGGGAACACAGAACTGTAACAAATACCTGTCAGTGAGAGACTGCAGGCTTCACAGGTAAATGCTAGCAAAACTCTATTCAGCGTACTTTGAAACTGCAAGCAAATGTGGCAGCAGCCGTGGTATCTATCCCATTGCATAGAGTCTAGAACTGAGAAAGCTTAGTGAGATAGTATCAAACTTACTTTTGCAGTCTGTCTTAATTATTAATGTCATTATATTAAGACTTATACAAAGTTCATTGCTCATACTTTGATAACAAGATGTTATAATACATCTGTGGGAATGCATTGGAGGAACTTTGCAATGGGAAGGAGAAGGATAGAATGAAGGATTTCAGGTTCAAAAGTTGAAGTGAACTTCTTACTTGCAAATTTCTGACAGAGTGGCTTGCTGACTTCATAAGTTTTGTGCTGTTAACTCTGTTATTACCATTTTTGAGATGTAACTGTGTTTGGAATTTTCTTAGAGGTAGACTGAATGTACTGGCTAATGTAATCCGAAAAGAGCTGGAGCAGATCTTCTGTCAGTTTGATCCCAAACTTGAAGCAGCTGATGAGGTAAGATGCTTCTGCAATAGATTCAAGGTAGTTTTCAGTCATTTTGGTCATGGTTATTATGAAAGTAGCATTATCAGCTGCTGAAAGTGCATTGTCATCTTTTCTAGTTTGAGGAATATGATTTGGTGAAATTTCTTAACAAATTTAAAGACTGTGCTGTACCTCTAACTTGCAGAAGGTATCTCAGGAATGACTGTAGATAAGTAAGTACCAGGTCATTTGACTGAGTTCATAATCTCTAAGCATCTTTCTTTGTTTTGTATAAATGAAATAAGTATCAATATTCTGTAAATATTTATCCAATATTGGATAGTGACACTAAGATAATAAAACAGGAATAGTGTTCCAAGTTGAAAGTGCAGTGTCAAACCCATAGTACATACTGATGTACAATTAGCTAGATGCATTTTTCAGACTGAAGCAGAAATTTTAGGCGTAGTCAATCGGATGCAGCTGGTATGAATGGCATTCCGGAACCGGG
>NW_009630279.1:9046-26519 GCF_000690535.1 Cariama cristata
ATCTTGCATGTTAGGGATCTGGGGATGTAAAATATCATCTAGGAATGTACCATGAGAGGATCAACCGAGCAACAAACAAGAAGATCACTCTGTCCCTGATGGCTAACCCTTCTCACTTGGAAGCAGTTGATCCTGTTGTGCAAGGGAAAACAAAAGCTGAACAGTTTTATCGAGGGGATACGGCAGGGAAAAAGGTAAAGATTGTTTAATATATTAACTCTTACTGGTAGTTTTTTGTGTTATTTTAAATAAAAATAGCTTACCAGTAGTTTTGTATCACAGTCTTCCTCTCTTCCTCCTTCACAAAGGGGAGATATCACCTGTTGAACTAGATAAGGTTTGGCACAGTACTTCTAGGGTAACTTCAGGAAGTAGGCTTAAAACTTGCTTTCGTTTGCAAACTGAGCAAAGACAGCAGAGTGCTGAGAAGTCTTTGGTTTATTATAAAAATACAGTTCTATTTTAGAAGCACTACAGCAATATGGAGCAAAGAAATCCTGCTGAGAAGCTTAAATTGCAGTTTTGTTTTCTAATATATGTGTGGATATGTGTGTATAATCCTCTCTCTTAGGTTATGTCCATACTATTACATGGGGATGCTGCCTTTGCAGGACAAGGGGTGGTTTATGAGACGTTTCATCTTAGTGACCTGCCATCCTACACCACAAATGGCACTATTCACGTTGTGGTCAACAACCAGGTAACAACTAGAGCATTTTCCAATCAATTTGTCTGCTGAATAGTTGCTCGTCTATTTCTTTTTATTCTTCTTTGTTATTAACTGAGTGCGTTATCCCCTCTGTTTATTAGAATGGTTAGGGTGTTCCTGGAAACAATCATAGTATCTAGCAACTCTGAATTGATAATATTTTATCACCTACATTTATTTCATTCAATTTGTAATACTTAATTGGATTAGGTTTGCTTTGTTTTGTTTTTAAGGGAGCAAAAAGAAGCTGGCTAGCCAAAATGAAAAGCTGATACTACTGCTGTCTACATGACTATTAAATAAAAACCTGAAGCATTCAAAACAAAGTGGAGGGAGATGCCCAAATTATTTTAATGGAAGTTTCTGAAATTTTTAGATTGGCTTCACCACAGACCCCCGTATGGCCCGTTCATCTCCATATCCTACTGATGTTGCTCGTGTGGTCAATGCTCCCATTTTTCATGTGAATGCTGATGACCCTGAAGCAGTGATGTATGTGTGCAGTGTAGCGGCAGAATGGCGAAACACATTCAATAAGGATGTGGTGGTAGACTTGGTAAGTCTTGATTTTCTTAACTTTTCATTCTGTGTATTATGTACTACCCTCTTATTTTTCAGTGGCTTAAAAGACCCAGTCAAGCAATGTATTTTGATTTTTAATGGCCTTTAGATTCTTCATTAAAAAAAAACAAGTAACTAACAGGCACACAAGAATCCATAGATGTTTTTATACCATAAACCTACTAAAGTCTCTGTAAAACTATGAAATTGAAAGATTTCATTTTACTTTTTTCCTTACCAACAGAAACTTTCCCTTTGTAGGTTTGTTACCGTAGGAGAGGGCACAATGAAATGGATGAACCGATGTTCACCCAGCCTTTAATGTACAAGCAGATTCATAAGCAGGTGCCGGTGCTGAAGAAGTATGCTGACAAACTGATTGCAGATGGGACTGTAACACTGCAGGAGTTTGAGGTACACATCAACAGAGTTAAAGGAACTTAAGAAGCTGTCATTAGGAAGACAGAACTGCCACTGTGTGCTCTCTACTTAAAAACCTTTCTTTCATTACTGTAATGTCTTCACCCTTTGACACTTTCTGGTTCAATTTGGTTTGGATTTTAATGCAAAATAGATAGTACTGTTGTTACAAAAAGACTTAAAGTGCTGTGAAGTAGTTAATACATATCGCACAGAAAAAAATTTACTTCAGTTCTGAGTTTGTAAAAGGTGATCAGATGTGAATGTTGGAGATGGAGGCATTTGTCAACTGTTATTCTTCATCTCCAGAATCTTGATTCAGCAGTAAGACGGTATTTGAATGCTCATAGGTATGACTGTAGCTTCATATCGGTAACCTTGGCAGGCTTGTATCCAGCAATAACACAATAAAATCAATTTAACCTTTTTATTTTCTTGCAATAATTCAACTAAGCTCAGAGATAATTTGAAATATTCCAGAAGGATGAAGTGTAGAGTCTGGTGCCTGTATTAAGCTGGTTAGGTCTTTACCTTAATCTTCTTAAAAGTGAATGTATAGAGTGCAGATGCAACAAGGGACCTTCTCAGAAGGTGTGGCTAACTGTGTAGTGACGCAGTGTTACAGATCAACAAAAAAGCAGTTTGTGTAGATGCATTCTGTCGTCCACAAGAATGAGCACAGCCCAGGCAGAACTAGCTATCCTGAATTGTTGTAAGAGTGTGCCAGTAGTGGCATCGGCTTTGGTGACTGGATCCAGGATCCTGGATGTATGTTTTACTATACAGACTGAGCTCAACATTGCTGTTAATTACTTTAAAGATTAGCTAACTCGGTAACTTGAGTGTGGTTTTGGATTGAAACAACATAGATTATGTAGAGGCATTCTGCCTCTACAGAATATGGCTTTGTATCTGTTGCCATTGACAGGTGTGGCCAGCAGATTCTCAGCTAGACTCTCCTAGTCAGATTAGTTTTCTAGGAGGTTATTTTCTAGTCTTTAGTGGCTTCTGAAGCCAGAAGTGTGAGACCTGGACAATGCTGATCTTAGAAGTATGACTGTAATTTATATTTGGTACTTCCGTTCTGCCTCATTCTAGAGCAGTGCTTAAAACTTCAACTCTTGATACCCTCCTCTCTAACACCTGTTCAATAAATGAAATAATTTATTTAGAGTGATATGGGTAAGCATGTTTCTAGAAGGCAATTTGATCCTAGATAATATGAAGTTGTTTGTTTGTATAATTGTAACTAAATTTTCTTCAGGAGTTAAGTAACTTTTTATCATACTGAATGATAGGTGTCATCTGTAAGATACAAGGCTGTTATGTTTATCCATTTTAAAAAGAAAGTTTTTGTTCTACAGGAAGAAATTGCAAAGTATGATAGAATATGTGAAGAAGCCTATACTAGGTCTAAGGATAATAAGATCCTACATATCAAGCACTGGCTTGATTCACCTTGGCCTGGTAAGAAGTGTCCTTTTACTTATTCTAGTGTTAATATTATTGTGCTTTTATTTTCAGTCTATATTCTAGAACTCTTAAATGGTTTTTATCAGACAGTGTTCCTTTAAAATAGATTGTGACCTTTGGTTTGCTCCATTTAATAGTAAATAAAACATTCTGCCAGATCAACTTAAGAGATGCTTTTCTTAAAAAAACATGTGAAGTAAGGTGTGACTTTGAAAAAGATATCTTTTCAGTTTAGCAGAGTATTTTTCCTGTAGTGTTAACTATCTGTGCCTTCACGAAGGAGTATGTCTCATGCTCCCTTTTTTTTTTTCTTTTTTTTGAGGGATCAAGGTGCCATATGCCTTTTATTGGCTGCCTTTGCTCACATAGTTGGACTTCACAGGGAATGAAAGCAGAAACAAAACAGATCGTTGTGTACCTGTGAGATCAAGTTCTGTTGTCATACAGACAATCAAAATGATTGTCTTCCAGTGAAAGGTGAAGAACTAGGTTTAGGCTACTGCTTAGATTGTCTTTGAAGAGTTGTGAGTTTTTCAATAAATTGTAGATAGTGTAAATACCTCTTCATCAGTCCTTGAACATCTCACCAAATCTTTTACTTCCAGGATTCTTTAATGTGGATGGAGAACCCAAGAGCATGTCTTGTCCTCCAACTGGCATTTCAGAAGACCTGCTGACTCACATTGGCAACGTAGCTAGTTCAGTGCCCGTCAAAGACTTCAAAATACATCCAGGTCAGCTGGAGTCTTTGCTTCTCCTAGTGGCTACATTTCTTGCTCAGATTTTATATTTATACACATGACTTGCTGTTCTGCCATTTCCCAAAGAGGAAATTGCCTGTGACTTTTATTTTAACTCTTCCACCCTATGGGCAAGGAGAATGTGACAGTTAAGTTCCTGCTGTTTGTTCTCAGCATAGTGTTCACTATCATGCCACTTCTGTTTCCCTACCTCATTAAAACAGATTTTCCTCTGAGGGAGGTAAAAGTCTCTTTGTAATGTTAAATTAATACCTCCTTCATTTGTCAAGTCCTTGTGGAAAATGCTGCCTCTATGCAGCACATTTGTGGGACTTGCTGGGATGTAAGGCACCCATCTCAGGAAGCACTCTTAATGTGGGGTTTTTTTAATACTAAAACTAGTGGTAATTTGAGGTCCCCTTAAGACACTTTTCTTGTAGTTAGAGAACTTTCTACTCAGGAATATAGCTTGGTCTTTTCAGACCTGGCACCATTGTTGATATACTATGAGCCTAATTTTAGTACAGCTGAATGGACTCTGTGTGGGCAAATTCAGGTTTTCTTTCAACTTACCGTTTAGTGTTGATGATAGTGCAAATCTAGCGTTTTCTCAAAAAGTCTTAGCTTTTGATCTGAACAGTTTCAGTTCTGAATTTGGCTTCTTTTACAGTAAGAAGTTAAATGTACCTGTCTCACTGGGAAGCCCTGACACTCTGGCAAAGTTCCGAGTTAATTGTTTTACTCCTTGGTCAGGTTGAAGTCTAGCAGCTTTACAGCGAGCAATAACATGTTCAGTCCGTGGGGAAAGATGGAGACACTTTGTTTAGGCATCTTTTTTCTTTTGTTGACTTGTAGGGAATGTATTGAGGATCAGGAGAAAGAGCGCTTTTTCTGTGTAAAATCTCTAGCTAATCTTTCTTCTCCAGAGTCATCCATCAAGGAATAAAGTGTATCTGCTGTAGATGTTCTATGTGTTTGTGTTCCTCTGGGACAATTAAACACTGTTACAAGTAATGATGATAGGGCATTCCTAGTTATCAATTGCAAGCTTGTTGAGCAGACACAATTAGTTGAGGAACTTTAAAACTCTTCTACACATTTGTGCACTTTGTTGTGACACTGATAAATTTGAAATTAATATTAAATTTTATTGGCTGACTATAGACATTCTAATTAAAAAAGTAAGGTGGTCTCCCTTTAGTAACTTGATTAACCATTGACGCTAAGTAACACTTGCCAGTATATAAGATAGATTTATGGTTCAAAGCAAACTTTCGCCTGCTAGGTTGTTTTATGCAGTTTGAAAGGCCATGAGAGAGAGAATTTCGGGAGAATTAGAAGGGGAAGAGCGCCTTTGAAGTATTTTGTCCTTCCACTGAAACTGAAAATGAACCGCTTAATATCTCAGTCTTTCATGAAACAATTGGAAGATTATTTTGTTTTATCAAATGTTTAGTATATTCTAAAGAGAAAATTTTCAAGACTTCATTTATTTAGAATGCAACAATTTCAAGGAGAGAATAGTTTTATGTAGAAAGATTTTTGTAAAAATGGCAAAGTAACAAAGGGAAATATGGGAAAATAACAAGTAGGACAGCTTACGGAAAGTATCAGTGCAGATGTGAAAATAAGATAGTGTCCAGTGACACTGAATACACTAGGCTTATAGCCTCAAAGCTGGAAGCACCTGTGTGCAGCTTTGAAGTTTTATTCCCTTTAAGAGTCACAGTATTGTAACTTGTGCTTTGGCTTACCAAGTTATAAAATCTTCACTGTAAAAAACCAGCTATTGGTTATCAACTGAAAATCCGTTGGTAGCTGCTACAATTTCCTATTTATATGATATTCATAGTATTGATTAATCTGGCCTGTTTCACTTTGTGTTATCTCCAGAAGTCCGATATAACAAATGCCAAGAAAAAATGAGAGAGAGAAAGAGAGAAGAAAAAAATCACAAACCCAACAGCTGATATTTTCAGTCTCCTATAAAACACTAAATGGACTTAGAGATGTGAAAATAAATCTTTAGGAAAAACTATTTCACTGTAAGTCCTTTTAATTGTCCCCAGTTTCTGACGGAACTAATCTTCTTTTCTTCTAAAATAAGGTATGAATGTTATGCAACCCTTTGCCTGGGAAACAAGTTATTTTACTTTGCTAGCAGTTCAGTTCTGGAAGAACAATTTGTAGACCCTATTAGGATCTGTGTTGAACTTAGCCCGTGAGGAAGGAGAATGGTGAATGTAATGTGAATATAAAATATCTCTGAAGTAGGTCCATTGATTTCTGATCTTTATTCCAATCTAGGACTCTCTCGGATTTTGAGAGCCCGCTTGGAAATGACTAAGAACAGGGTTGTTGACTGGGCCTTAGCAGAATACATGGCTTTTGGCTCTTTTCTGAAAGAAGGGATCCATGTCCGACTAAGTGGACAGGATGTGGAGAGGGGTACTTTTAGGTAAGTACTGAGATAACTATTAAATGCCATCCCATAAAGAAACACCTTGGCATTTTTTAAACAGTATGGCCTTCTCTGGGAAAGGGGAAGTTGAGGCTATTCAGCATCAATCTGAATGTTATAGATTCTGGTAGTCAGGAATAAGCAAATCTCCTGTGTCTCTGTAAACAGCATTTAAAAAGAATTGTATTTAAGGCAGAACAAATGTTCTTAGATATTTTCTTCATTCTCTTGCTGAAAAGCAGAAATGATATTTTTTTTCTTCTTTTTAACTAAAAATTCAGCTGCAATCCATCTAATTGCTGAGAACTAAAAGAAGTGTATTTGCTGCTGCAGATTCTGAACTCTTTTAAACACCATTCCAGTGGTGGCTGCTTGGAACTTGGGTATCCTGCGAACAAACATGTTGCCAGTTGGCAAGGCTTTTTTAAGTGAAATAAGGTCCTTTGTACTGAGACTTTTAATGACTATGGAGCATGAATGAACACAGAATCTGATCACTCGGTAAAATATATACAGTTCTGCTGCCTTACCTGATCCTCTATGGAGTAAAATGTTAATGATGTATTTAATTGAAGCCTTTGATGCGAAGCCCGTTGCTGGGGGTGAATGAACTAGCAGCTGCACTGCGCTTCATTGTGAATGCTTGCAGAAAAGAGAGATAAATCTTGGTGCCTGTCTCCTCTGGTACAGTGCTCTGTTTCTGTGCTGAGCTTCGTTTGGTGTCCAGTCTTTTGGGCTTTCTTCTTTTTGCTCCCATTCTGATGGCAGTTTAACAAAATCCTTTGGACAAGACCTGAAAACAAAACTGAAAATTGGGAGATTCCCCACCCCCAATTTCTCATACTCCTTGATTTCAGTACCATGGTCTTGTAAAGCAGTGAGCATCTCTAGGGAGAGGAATATACATGTTCATTGTTTAGCAATGTACCCACCTATTTCAGGTGAGTGCTTAGTCATGCCTAGCACATGCCTATAGACTTGTCTTGAGAATAAGAATTCTCTGTATTCCCAGTCCATTCCAGAACTATTGTCCAGATTTTCTTGATGTTTAAGATAAAAATAATTGTTATGCTTACAGCAATATGGGGTGGGGGGCAAGTGTTCAAATAAAAAGCTGTTCAGACTGGTGAAGATCAGCTTAAGGATTCCTGTGCCATCTGGATTTTATTATTCAGCTTTTTAGAAAAGGAGTAAAAAGACATTCAAAGAAATTCTTGTGAAGTTCAGGACTGAAGGTGGTACTGCAGTTGTTTGATTTCTAGTAACCTGGTTCTGCTTTACTGCTGGGTTTGAGTTTACCTGATGGGTAGTGGGATCTACAAAATACTAGCCTATGGTGTGATTATGAATTTTTGTTATGAATGTGATAGGGCAGTTGGACAATAAAGAGTGAGGTCAAAAAAAATGCCTCGGACCTGAGGAAGTCAGAGAATATTCAACTACTCTCTTAAACAGAAGAGAACACTGTAGAAATGTGTAAGACAGCCTTATTATACTGTATTCAGGCTCATTTCATCAGAGGAATAGGTAGAAAAGTTAACTTGTGGTACAAGCACATCTAAGAGATACTACAGTTCTCAGTAAAGCTGCTCTTTTTTAGCTGTGTTTGAGTTTTTGTCATTTAGAATGAAGGTGAGCAACTTCTGTAACAACTGAAGACATTTGCAAATGCTGATGTATTTTTGTTGGAAAAAACACATTGCAAACACATAGAAAGTATATGTCGTTTTATCCTCTCTGTACTGAGAAGGCCCTTCTTCACCTCTGAAAATCCTTGAAGTACAGAGTATCTCAAATCTCTGGGACTAATTGAAGAGAGAGTATCAATTAGAATTTGGGAAGAACTGAAGATACAGCCTTGCCATAATGAAAACAATGTGATGGGAGTGCTTTCACTATTTTGGAGCTTCTGAAGTGCTGTCTAGAAGATAGTACTTTCTGTCAGTATTCTGTGTGATGGCTTGTCTTCTTCTGTTTCAATACTCAACGTTATCAGTAGACAGAAACTAGATAAAGTTGCAGGTAGAAGGACTGGGCCCCTTCTCATCTTGGAGACATGCTCTGGAGAAGGGAAGGGAAGGGGGAGAGAGAGAATTGATTCTATACTGGTTTGATGTCAGTAAACCTGACAATCGCGCAACAGCAATATCTGACTTGTATGTCTGTATATTTCTGGCTGTCCATCTATGCTCACTGTAATCACCTTTTGCTGGGGAGACACAAAACTTTGTGCTCAAGAAGCTTATCACCTAGCTAGGCCTTCTATCTTTGGCTGAATGACAAAAATAAAATGACAGTGGCAAAAATTATTTTTGGCTAACAACTGTTTGGTGTGTGTATTTTCCCCTTTCTTTCTCCTTCCCTCCCTGTGCTGTTCTTCAAAGATTCTGTCTTTTCCTGGCCCTTATATTGTTGACTTCTAAATAAATTTCAGAGCTCTTTTGCCAGCATTCATTGTAGCAAAGGGAAGTACAAAAAGATTCTGTCTTCAGTTCAGTGTTGGCAGCTATACAACACGCAGTAGTTGTTACCAGTATAACTGTCCTTATGTTAGCAGTTGTAAAGCTGGACATATTGGTGTGATTCACTCAGTCTGTTCAGAGAGTTAATGGATTACAGTAATTACTTCAGTCACCTCTGTTTTGGTAGTGTTCCTGGGTGCCCCATTCTAATGCTGATTAATGGTGTTCTAGAGAACTGTAAATGGTGCATGTGAGTGGAAATAGCAGGAAAGAGGATACAACTGCTTCAAGTCTTGGTGCTGAGATTAGATTAGATTAAATTTTTGCATAAAAGACAAACAACAGTTGTTTTAAGGAAAAGATTAATAGAATTTGCCAGGGAGGCAGAGTGAAATGTTTTTAGTAACAATTTTGTTCTTCTGTTGGTTTGGGTTTTTTGGGTTTTTTTTTTGTGGTTTTTTTTTTTTTCACTTTAGTCAGTCTATTTTATAGCAACAACTTCCCCAGCCCTTCCCCTCTCCCTTCCAGTTCTTCTAGTGATGAGGTGTTTTCAGTTTCCGTGAGTGCTTGAGAATAAAACTGGATAGTCAGTGAAGTCCTTATAGTGCAGCAATTGTGTTTAGACATGTGATTGTATCACTAGGTTTCAACCAAACCAAGATGCTGTGTAAAGCAAAGATAACTGCGTTGCTTGCGTGCTTTCCAGAAGATAACTTTGATGGTTTATCTTTGCAAACGGCTCTGTTAAAGCCCAAATTTTAGTCTCAGCTAATAAATTTCTTTCAACAACTCTGCAGCCATCGTCATCATGTGCTTCATGATCAAGAAGTTGACAAGAGAACGTGTGTTCCCATGAATCACCTCTGGGAGCAGCAGGCGCCCTACACTGTGTGCAACAGCTCCCTTTCCGAATATGGTGTCTTAGGTATGTCTCGGGGTGACTATCTGACAGGTCTGCTTCTGTTTTAATAGGTCTCAAACAAGATGTAGGAAATAATGACTGCTAATTAAGAGGAATTTTATTCAGATTTTGCTTTAACGTGATTAAGCTTCTGGCTACAAAGTTTTACTTTGTTACTTGAGTTTGCGAAGCCTCAAAACAAATGCAAAAATGCTTCTGCTAGTGGCATTTAATAATAAACAAACTCTGCCTTTGTTGTGTTTTGACATTATCACATTCATAATAGTTTTGTGTCAGGTGGGAGCCAGGAGTTGCAGAACAGGGGCCTAAAAGCCAATCAAAATGCCCAAAATTATTTTCCCCCACTCCCTGAAAAAAGTAGTTCTATCAAGAAATTCAATAAATTTACCCTGTTCATTGTAAGATTTGTCCCTTACTGTCTTCTTACCTTGAAAGGTTTTTAAAAAAATCATTGTGATGTAAACTTTAAGCCAAACTCTGTTTTTTCCTACAGTGTGCTATGATGGGTCTTGGTTTTAATGTATATTTTAGTTCTAACATTTTAGAATACATTAAAAATTAGAGGGGAAATCTTCAACTGTATGCTTGTATGTGTGGGTTTTGTTAATTTTTTTTTTATTCTCTTTAATTTTTGAATGTGTTGCCTGTGATATTGGGCATATGAATTTGCAGGTTTCAGTGTGCTTGCAGTGCAAAACTTTCTGCACTCTTCATATGGTACACCTATTTGTTTAGGCTGCTTAGAACCTGCTTGTACTTCAAAACTATAAACTGGGAGACTTAAGTAGCTTTTGGTGGAAAGACCACAGAATATGCTAGTATTGATCTCATTAGTATTCAACAGGAAATTACACAGTAATGAGAGAAAATGAATTTCAGAGAATAACAGCTGTACAAGGAGCAGAGCTCAACAAGAAAAAGAATGTGGAAAAAAGCTGTAAAACAGTTTTATATGAAACGGATATTACAGCTCTCCCTCAAGTTCTGGCACCTCTTAAACAAGCATCAGTGGCTCAGTGTCCAGATGAATGCCAGTGAGGAGCGGTGTCCCTCAGGCGTCTGTGCTTGCACCGATGCTGTTTATTATCCTCATCAATGACATAGACAGTGGAATCTTGGGCACCCTCAGCAAGTTTGCCAAGCTGAGTGGTGTGGTTGACACGCCTGAGGGACGACCATCCAGAGGGACTTGGACAAGCTTGAGAGGTGGGCCCATGAGAACCTCATGAGGTTTAACAAGGCCAAGTGCAAGGTCCTGCACCTGGGTCGGGGCAACCCCCAGCATCAGTACAGGCTGGGGGATGATGTGATTGAGAGCAGCCCTGCGGAGAAGGACTTAGGGGTGCTGGTGGATGACAGGCTCACAGCTCAGAAGACCAACCCCATCCTGGGCTGCATCAAGAGAATTGTGGCCAGCAGGTCGAGGGAGGTAATTCTGCCCATCTACTCCACTCTGGTGAGACCCCACCTGGAGTATTGCATCCACCTCTGGAGCCCTCAGCACAGGAAAGACATGGACCTGTTGGAGAAGGTCCAGAGGAGGGCAACGAAAATGATCCGAGGGCTGGAGCACCTCTCCTGTGAAGACAGGCTGAGAGAGTTGGGGTTGTTCAGCCTGGAGAAGAGAAGGCTTTGAGGTGACCTCATTTGCGGTCTTCCGATACCTGAAGGGGACCTGTATGAGAGGTGGGGACAGACTTTTAGCAGGGTCTGCTGTGACAGAACAAGGGGTAATGGTTTTAAACTAAAAGAGGGTAGATTTAGATTTGACATAAGGAAAAAATTTTTTACAATGAAGGTGGTGAAGCACTGGCACAGGTTGCCCAGAGAGGTGGTGGAAGCCCCATCGCTGGAGGCATTCAAGGTCAGGCTGGATGGGGCTCTGAGCAACCTTACCTAGTTGGAGATGTCCCTGCTCACCGCAGGGGGGGTTGGACTAGATGACCTCTAAAGGTCCCTTCCAGCCCAAATGATTCTATGATTGTATGATCCCCACTTTTTACAATTTTGGGAGTCAGTTGAAAGTATCCATCTGTTGTGGTTGATCTTGGCAATGCTGGAACATGTACCTAATGCTTTCTCGAAAGGGAAGGAACTGTCAACAAAATCAGGGACACTTTGTAATACAGATATAAAAATCCATCCTAACCTTATCTGAACTGTTATTCTGAATGTGCTATTTCAAGAAAACAAATTCTTGTTAGTGATAGCATTAGTCATAGTGAATTATATTTTTGGTACTGGACAGACGTTTTACCTTCAGCCACAAGAATGGATAACCTCACTCTGACATGATGAGGGTGGCAAGTGGAATGTGGAGCACAAAACAAATAGATCTAATAATTTATCAAAAATGTTATTGATTCTATGGATAAATAATGAAATATTGTTTCATATCCATTTCAGAGCTAGCATGAAGGAAAAAAAATGAAACATTGTAGTAGATAAAGATGGTAATTAATAGCTGCTTGCTTCAAAGTTCCAGAAATATTTGATCATGCAGTCATTTTTACATATGCTACATATTACCTGTTGCTAATAATATTAAAATTAAAGTGGGATAAAACTGTATAGTTGGAGCATGGGCTGAAGAGCTGAGATTTTTTTTAAGGTATTTTTGTTAGGTCTGTGGCAGAATTGACATGAACAGAAGCTTGTATCTCTATAAGCTAATATAGTAACGTATAAATGTAAACTCTAAATAGGGGAGTGCAAGAGAGGATGTGTATAAATGTAAGAAAAATAATTGGCATAGATAAAAAGCAAGAATTTAATGTCAGAATGATTGATTGTTTGTTTCCAATTGGCTGTTGTTTCTCCCAATTTGGTATGGGGTTTCTTCATTTGAGCCTGTTTACAATGTTGCTGCAAATTTTATGGGTAAATGGGTCATAGGTTTCTCGGTTTGGGGTTTTTTTTACATTCGAATAAGGTATCCAAATGTGAAAGTGACAAATGTCTGGATATGGTTGAAATCTGATTTTATTCCAAAAGTTACACCTCAGTAGGTCTGGGAAGCCTAGTGTTGATACGGTGTGAAGGGCAATTCTTATTGCCACAATTCTGTTCTTTAAAAAATCAACTAAGTGGGCTCTCTTTCTTTCTATTTCTTGATCTCATCCTGCTCCCTATTGCTCTTCCACCTTCCCCAGCAAGAGAAACGTGAAAGTTGATTTAATAACTTTCATTGAATACAAGCAATAGGGGAAAATATGGGTTCGTTCATACACCAAAACCAAGAGTACCATTTCTGTGCAATTCTGCTTCAGCAGATGTCATGACAGGTTCTTCAAAACTAATAATATTGATGTTTTTAATTGTTAAGAACTTTAAATCCCTTATGTCTGAGAAGTTTTCTGACAGTAAAGGAGATTAAATTGATATAAATAGTTGATAAGTGATGTGTTTGTGTTTGGTTTTGTGTGTTTTGGTTTTTTTCTAAAAATGCCATGTTTCTATGTTGAAGTGATTTTATAATTAAGATTCCTCTCCCTTGCTAGCTTTTACATACTGAGCTTTTCCAACATGTTTACTCTTGTGTATTGTATCCATAGAGAGACAGCGTTGAGATAAGCAGCAGTGTGTGATCATGTCTCTTCTAGTTAAGCATCTCAGTCAGGAGCTATTAGAGTTGTTAACTGTTTGGCTGATAATGTCACCAGATCTCCTTAGTACATGAAAGAATAAGTGAACGCTTGCAGTTCAAGGAGTTGATTCCTCAGGAGTAGCAAAAAACCCTCAACATTTTATTTTCTCTAACTGCTATTTCTATTATATAAGCCTGTTACAAGGAACAGTTTGGGATTAGTGCCCTAAAGTATTTGGTGAGGGATAGGAGGGTTGTGAGAGGATATAAAGAAAAAAAAGATGTTAAGAATTTAATTTGTGACTATGTTAATATGCAGCACCTTGGAGGCATTTTGGGAATTCCCTTAGTTTCTGTGAATTACAGCTAAGTAAAAACAGATTGAACAGCCCAGCATGATAAAACTACAGATTATTTCCTTGGCAGGTACCTAAGCCAAGAGCTGACATCTGTTCAGAGCTGTGAGCTTTGCACGAAGGTATTATTGAGATGGTTGGGAACACCTGAGGTGTAACTGCTCCATTAAAATGACACTCTGACAAGATTGATTTCACTTAAAAATAAAACAAAGGCAGTCCTTGTTAACTTGTAGTTCAAACAATTGCTTATGGTTTGTATACAGGAAACTGGAGTGTGTGTACTGGGTACGCAGTGCCCAGAGTATAAATCAGAGTATTTAACAACCTCTGATAATTTTATTTGACATCCTGTGTCTACTATTTTTAGCTATGTCCAGATTACTACAATTTAGTTGTGGATCCACTTGTCTAGCTGTAAATTTTCCCTTTTACTGAAACTGAATGTCTGGGAGTGTAAGTAAGTGACGACTGTGTGAAGTCATTTAAGCAAAAAAAAGTTTGTCTGAGTTTATTTGCCAATTGAGAGAGAGGAGGAAGAAAAAGTAACTTATAGGCACTCCATGCTACCTCTTCAGTATTTTTTTAAGCACTTGAAAGGATCTCCTGTCTTTCTTTACTACCCTCAGAGTAACTTGTGTAGTGTGGATTCTCCATCCGGGAGGTGTGATTCTCTCTGTCGGGTTCGGTGCTGGCTTTGAGAGGCGTTGGGCTGTAGCATCCTGTACTGGGAACTTCAGGGAACATCCAGGCAAGATAGATTTGGAACTAGCGCGTGGTTCAGCAAACTCCTGAACCATGAGACCTGGAGTACAACTTTTTCAATAGGGAAGGTTATATTTAAAGCGAAAGACAAAGGGAAGAGGACAGGCATTGATTTAAAATTTTTTTTTGTAATACGCTCCTAGGATGAAATATGTAGTATTACTACTCATTCAGAACAATTTTTAAGGTTAGGAGTAGCAAATACAATTACCTGTCAGAAATTGTGTTAGGAAGTAGGACAGACTGTAGTAACCAAGGACCGGGTTCTCAATGGCATCTGCATGGAGCTCTAAGAAGGCATCAGTCTTTCTGTTTGAGTCAGCCACCAGATGGGTATTAACGTCACTTTCTTCTGGACTGTGTTTGGGTTTGTGAAAGGATGCATGTTCCTCTGTTAGCCCCTATGCTTAGATTGTCTGTTAAACATAGCACAAATCTGTCTTTGTAACTCTCCTCATTCTGACATTAAATCCCTGCACTGACAAGCCCTCCATAACCGTTAGTTAACATTCATGCCTTAAGTCACTTTGAAATCATATTGAATTAAGCTATAGCCATACTTATGTTAATTGAAAAACTACAGTTCTTATGACAATCATGAAAAGTGCTATGGGGGAAAAACACAGCGTAATATGCTGTGTTAGCTGCCACTTTGTTTGACAACACCTCTTTCTCTGCCAGAGTGACAAAAGAACAGTAAGGGAGCACAGCAGGAACTGGACTAATAGAAACAAGCATTTCTGCTATGCCTGTCATCTAGGGACCTTAATGAACCTCAGCAATTAAAACGCTAGTTTTGCAACCTTAGTCAAGTGCTGCCTATTTTTCTTTCCCCTCTACCGTCAGTTTGGGCACTTACCAAACTGCTGTGCTGGGTCCTAGTCCCCTGTGCCCTGGTCTGCTCTGAGCCTTGAGCAACTGCCTGGTGTTCAGGAGCTGGCTGGTGGCTCTCCACCACCCTTTGGGTGTGTAGATTCCTTACCTGTCGTTCTTTGAAAGCTATGTCTTGCAACCTGGTTGTCTTGGCACTGGGTTTCCGCACAGCTTAAACCTGTTCTCTGTGTTTCTAGCTGTGTAAGAGTTAATCCTTTAAACTGACAAAGTTTGCACAGTATTCTGAAGAACTGTTGGGTTCTTGTCTCTGCAGACACAAACAATGAAAGTTTGCAAGGTCTCTGCTGCAGTTTTTTTTAACCCTTTACTCTGGTCTGAGGTTGAGCCCTCATGAGGGGCCTGGGTGGGAACCTGCTCCCCTGCAGTTCGTGTCCCATCTCTAGAACTGTGGACTCTTTCTGGCTCGGGTCACCTTCCCTGACCTTGACTCATCTGGTGCCCCAACAAATCTCTTTCAGGAGAAGCACCTCACCTTCTCCTGGGTTGTTCACCTTGCATTTGTCTAGGTATCTTTCCACTGATTTTTTTTTTCTTTTTTTTTTTTTTTTAATTTAGCATTTCAGATCTTGCTCTTTAAACCATTTTCTCCACATGCAGGTAGGAGTAGTAATTCTTGACAGACTCCCTAGCAATTGCTATAATCACTGGTAGAATAGCTTTAATGTTAGGAACTCTCATTGCCATTTGCCTGGTGGAAAATAGGTTCTGGTACACCAAAGATGGGTATACCACAGACACACGTTCCATGAAATAGTAGTCTTGGCAGAATTAATTTCAAAATATTAAATGGAATGTGTAGATTATGTTTGGTTGTATTTTCCCAGATATTTTTATGGCTGTCAGAAAGCTTGCAAGAGGCATCTGTGTTAGGATCACACCTTTCATTGCAACTTCACCTGAGACATTATCATCTTCTGGAGATTATTAGCAAAAGGTGGGCAACAAAATAGGAAGTGAGAAATGACACTCTTTTTTCCATGTGAATTTTAGGGGTGATTCTGGTATATGAAACAGAATTATGTGTGTGCTCTGACCTAGTTTTAAATATGCATAGAGCTCCATACTCTTTGAAAAGCACTGTGTGATTATTGATAACTCCAAGCGGTCAAGACCTCAGTTCATTCTTCTCTGAAAGTTAGATTACCCCATCCTTACAGAGCAGCATATGCACAAATAAGTCTTGAACATATTGCATATTTTCTCAACCATGTCACCCAATCAGTAGAAATGGTCTCTTAATGCTTGTGTAAAATTAGAATGGGATTCAAGCCTATCTAGGGAAATCTATTTTTCACATACCTTTGGGAATGTGCATTGAAGGAGTTGTGTAAATTTTTCCACTGTTTGCATTGTGTTAAAAACAATAGATACACAAATAAGGAGGCAGTCAGGCCAAAGGAATGGTCAGCAAAAGCTATCCTCTTTGGTAATACACTGTTGTGCTGACTCACAGATGAAAGGCTGTCTGTCTGACTTACCAGTCTCCTTTTGGCCTCTAACTTACTAGTTGCCTTTTGGTGCGAACATGAGCATCTGCTGGAGTCATGGATGGACTGTTCAGAGTTCAGCAGTCCAGAAGCCAAGTGTCTCAAAGATTTCTTGCCATGGAGATGGTAAACAAAAAGCTAGGTTGAAATTACCAAGGAGTAGACTGTAAAAACACACTATAAAAACAATGTGTAAAACTGTTTTCTCTGTGAATAAACAATTCCGCTTGAAGCTCTTGTTGCTTTTTCTCTTATGCAGTTAATTTGTCCTGCAGTTCTCCTTCTGCTAACCTTCCAGGAAAGTTTGTACACTGACATTTCCTGGAGCAGAAGAAAGAAATCCTGTAGTCCCAGTTTAGCTGTATTCATCGAGTTAAGCTAGAGCAATTTCAGTTTCATGCATAGATGACCTATGTCAAAACTTCATGTCAAGTGTCAAAGGATGTTCTTGTAGTTTGTGTTACAAAGGGCCTTATTTGGTACATGAGTAATCTCATGAGTTTTGTTGAGGGTTTTCCTTATGGAACTGGACAAGTTTAAGCTTTCTGGAACTACATGTTCATTAGTTCTCAGTTTTATAGGTGGAAGTGCTTGTCCTTTGCTCTTTTTTCTTTCTTTCTTTCTTTCTTCCCCCCCC
>NW_009630280.1:0-11886 GCF_000690535.1 Cariama cristata
CAGGCAGGAGACCCGGCTGCTCCGGCACCGGGATCAAGTTGCTCCCAAAATACCAGAAATACGATTCAAAGCATTTTTCATGCCCAATGGAGCGGCAAAAGAGCAGCTTCAAAAATGTATTTTAATATATTTGCTATCTTTTTTAGTTTTCTAGCACAGATGGGAAGACACAAGAATTTCTTGCTCGCAAGAGCCCCAGAATTCTCCGTTATTCCCCTGCTATTTTACTGTGGTATTTTTCCCACTGTGCCCCAATATCCTCATATTTTCAGCTGCAGCGTGTTTGCTTTGATGATGCCTTAACCTAGAAATAGTCTGCAGTTGTTTACCCGCTGGGGGAGCTTCAAATATTATATTCTCACATTTTCAAATCAGTGCAGACACCTGAGACAAAAAGTGTCCCAAAAGCTGCCTACAAGAGCTACATGCTGGTCACTCTTTCTTGTCAAGGTTGATTTATTGCCTCCTTGCCGTTCAATTTCACATTTTGTCCTCATCATATCCGTGGCTCATGATCATTCTAGGCTGACCCTTGTAGGGCAGGCAGGGAATATTGATAAAACAATTATCTGTTAGCCGTTCATTTGATTTTCCATTTCAATTACGGATTGCACGAGGCAAAAGGAAAAAGATTGCATCATTGATTTTTCTACCTTACAACAGTAAAGAGTTGCTTTGATGGTTATAAAATGAATGCAACTCAACCATGCTTTTAAAGGTCATATTTTTTGTTTTACTATGTTTCTTAAAAGCCTTAATATATGCAACTGTACAGAGGAGGGAGAAGCCTGTACCATCGGATCAGATAACTAGATACAAAGCACCCATACGTCAAAAAACACAGGTGAAAAAAACCCCTTGTTCTCATGTATTTACAATAAATCTGATCTTCCCCAGCAAACTCCTCGGAACCATTCCGCAGCCGCGGCGCAGCTCTGGAGTCAAACGCCTGCCTGCAAATGCCTCTCCTCGCATGTAGCTAAGGAGAATTTAACAAGGCGTTCCTGGAAAAGTGGCCTCCTGCCTGACGGCGAGCGCCATGCTCCGGCTCCCGGCTCCGCGGCATTACTGCACATTAAGAGTTTGTTCGGTTCGCGCAATATGCAGAGGGCGGCTGCGAAAAGAGACGCATTATCCCTGCGAAACAGAACTACGTTAAAACTTCACCTATCTGAAGGGATGATAATGTGCTCTTGCCAGGCAGTGATCCGGGACGGTCACACTGGCGCAGGAGCGGTGCTGAGCCCACGGCACTCCATCACGGTTCAGCGCCCGGTACAGCTCCGGGGGATTTTCACATGGCCGACCCTCGGAGAAGTTCAGCCTTTGATCAAGGTTTAGCGTGCCTGGAGTGGCCGTGGCGCAGGAAAGGGCTTCCATTTTCTGTGTCATAGGGTGCCAGTGTTGATCTCCTTAAAACCCTAGAGTTTTCTTCCAAGACTGGATTACGCTCAGCAATTAAGGTAATGAACTGGCTGAGGTAACAAAGCATAATGATCTCTTTTGTCCTCTGAATGCTTATGAACTCCGCTCATTCACAATAGTCTGGAATGCAAAGCTTTCTCCAACACTGCGCGGCTTAAAACTGTGTAAAAATGATTACTTCCATTATGCCTTCATGGTTTGACATTTTTAATTTAAACACCTGTAATATTTAAGCATACTTCTCAGAACCAAAATACCCACTCTCAAAGAATGCTAGCTTACATTCTTGTAATATTTTGACATCTTACGAGTATTATTTTAATGCCTGAAAAGATAATGTGATGAATCCATTGCAAATATATCAAAATATGTGTATAGGGGACTGTTTCTCGCATTTTGTTTCAAAACAATGGATTTTTCAAAATAAGGCACAACAGCTGAGAGAGCAGTAATATTTTCATAAGGCAGTATACTGTGTCAATAACAGAAACAGCCAAACCACATTGCCTCTGCATATGTGCAGGCAAACAGAACACAACTTTTGCTTCAAATCAAGCCCTTCTATGCCATATTAAATACTGGCTTGCACACTGCAATCTTTTCCAAGCACAGGGTATTCTGAGGCAGCTATTTCACTTTTTTAAAGCATTTACTTAAGGTTTTATTTATTTATTTTGAAACATCTGGCTACTACTTTTACATTTTTTTCAAATTTTTTGCATGATATAAACCTTCTGCACTGCAGAATCCGCTGCACTCTGATCTTTCATCTTAACACATTTCCAGCCCCAAATTTCACTTCAATCTCACCTCATCTCTCCATACTACAT
This sequence comes from Cariama cristata, assembly GCF_000690535.1. Classification (NCBI taxonomy): domain Eukaryota; kingdom Metazoa; phylum Chordata; class Aves; order Cariamiformes; family Cariamidae; genus Cariama; species Cariama cristata. The sequence continues at coordinate 2,256 of NW_009630280.1, forward strand.
TAACCCCTGGCAATTGCCTTCCAAATGACCCCATTAAGCTGTAATTGCCTCAGCAGGCCTGCACTTTCGCTTGTAATTCTGTACCTCTCATCTCCCAGACGTTCTCTCAGCATCATTTCGTGTTCTGGCTCCCTTCACTGAGCTCAGCTTATGACCTCGCTGCACCATGGCCGAAATGACTACTAAAAGCATAACAGAGACGGAATTCCATTACTTATTTTTAAAAGTTCTCTGGTGCCCTAATGTAATATTCTTTGGGGAGTGTTGTCAAGGATACCAAGCACCAGCCATTAAAACCTTTTGTTTCCCAAGGCATTCCGTCTTTTATTAATAAATAAAGATAAAGAGAAGCTCATCCACCCTCCAGAAAGTCAGCATGTGCTTGCAATGGTCTGGTACAACTTCAGTCCTTATTCCACCCCTTGTACGTGGGGAACGGCCGCGTTACACCCAGGAGCAAGGACGGGCAGGCTGGCAGCAGCGGTGCGCTCTGCCCGGCACACGTGCTGCCACACGCAGATAAATTAAAACCGTTCTGCAGCTAATTTTGCAGGAGCAACTCTGCACAGTAATGCCTGCCTTTAACATATGCTGCCTTTGCACCTATAATGAAAATTAAAGCTGAGGTCTGAGTCGCCTTATGTGTGGACACAGCGCGGAGGAGAAGGAAAAACTAAAACTGTCATATCCCACTGTCAGGGCTAACAGTCTATCAAGGATAATGGGAATCCCCAATGGGGGCGAACAAAACAGCATGGAAAAAGCTGGCTAATCCTTTAACCGGGTTTGTGGCTCAAATGTGTTAAGGAGGAACCTCCCGCTCACGGCTGTTGTGAGACGGCCAGGAGACATATATTTCAGATTGAAAATTAATTGGTGCTGGATCCAAGCAAGCCTTTGTAGCAAGCAGTAACCTTTTCATTTTATGGTCATGACACTGAAATATTAAGAGCCCTCTTCTCCCATAAACTATATAAACAGAGGCACTCTGAAAAATGGAGGTAGTTTTTTTCTGTGGCAGAGAGGGAGTTTTACTCTTAATTCATAATAAAACTTAGCGCTGAGGCTGAGCATGGCGGTAGGTTCATGCCCAAAGGGTGCTGGCACAGGCGGGGGCCTCTCCCAGCACCGGCGGCAGGCGGAGGGGACGGCGCTCGCCCCAGAGGCGATGGTGAGGCCAGGGCCGCCTGAGCATCCTCCTCTGTGGGGCTTGCTCGGCATCACCGGCCGACGCGGCCGGGAAGGTGCACCGGCAGCTCGCTGGAAGAGCAAGAGCCGGTCACATTTGATCACATTTTGATTCTCTCCGGCTGTCACATGGAAAGGAGCAGAAGTTCACGGGGCCATGGCAGGGACAGATGCTGGCACAGCAGAGCCCGCTCCACCAGAGCGGTGCACGCACCGGGGCTGGGGGGCCAGCAGAAAGGCCCATCAGAGGCTGCCCAACACGGTGCAACTCTGCAGATGTGACCTCCCGCTCGGGAAAACCCTGCTCATAAACTGCTGGGTGTTGGGACAGTGTATCACAAAGCTCTTCTCGTCACGCGTGACCTATTAGCCGTTTCCTGAAGCATTTGCTGCTCATCGCCATCAGAGACAGAGCGCTGGACCAGGTTGGCCCTCCATCTGATACAGCAGATCCACATGTTTTGGCTTGATTTTTTTTTAACCCTATTTGTGGTTATAATGAGTTCGCATGGATTTTCAGCCAAGAAATAGACTTCATCCTGGATTCCCAACTAAAAGCAGATCCCTGAAAGCTTTTCATTTCTCCTCACCAGAAAGAAGGAGAAGGCCGGTGTCTAAGGATGTCTGCAGGTCTGTGGTGCTGGGAGGTGCCACTGCCCGTGGGGGTGTACGCCACGCGAGGACTGAGGCTATCGCACGTTTCTCTGCCAGGCCCCACGCAGGCTGATATCGTCCTTGACGCCTGTAGGGCATCTCAGCGCGGGTGCAGTAAGGCAGGACAGTGCCTGTAAAGGCTGTCCCTCCACCCCAAAGTCACCTCCCCCGACCATCTTCTACGGAGAGTCCACATAGACAAGATGATAAAGTCAGTCTAATCACTGATGTGCTCCAAAGGTACCAAAGGAGATAAAAAATAAAAAAACTTTTCCATAAAGACACAGTTTCCACTGGCGGATGACTGAGCTCGGCTCGTTCCTCTGGCTGCGTGTGAGCTGCATGTTGCAGCAAACATCACAGCTCTGTCTGTATTTATTCTACACACTAGGCAGGAAATTTCCATTTCATGCATCACTCACATTTTGTACTGATTCTGCGAAGTCAGTGCTTACACTTAACATAAAACCAGGAGGAACTCTAATTGGTTTGGTGTTGCTATTGTTTGAAATTTCAGTTTAGGCTCATTGGGCGCCAATTTTGTTTGCTTTTCGGTAAAGCTCGTGTTACTAGAGTGAAAAGCAGAGACAAGAAGCTGAAAAAAGAGTCAATCCAAGTACTTCAGTTATTTTTGTTTTCTTTTAAATGAACTTTGATTTTATCATATTCTGCTAGTCTGTAAAGCACAGATAATGCCATTTTTGTCAACATCCTGAGAAGAGATTATCAGCGCCAACAAAAGCCGTAATCAGCAGACCTGGGTCTGTCCTGGTTCGATTATAAGCGCACAGCAGCCAGGATCGTCTTCACCTTCGGCTTTGCACATGCGGAGATCGTGGGTGGGCTCTGAATGTCACCTGCACGCCCAGACCACGCTGGCACGTGCTCCCCAGCACCTCAGAGCAACACAGTGCCGACACACACATTTTTCATGCAATATTTTGGCTTTTCCCATTATCAGCTTAAAGAGGACTGAAATTCTGCACAGAATTTGTTGAGCTTTTCTGTGCAGAGGTTACAAGTACGTTGCCAAAAACGACCCTCAGAAACGCTACAAATACTCAAACAAGTGAAATCACTAAAGATAAAGTACCTCCATCTCCAAAACTTTGCAATATTTCTTGTTTGTCTAGTTATTGAAGTAAACATGAGTTAGAGAGGCACTTTATCGCCATTTCCAGAGTTCCTGGACATGTCTAATGAAAACAGCAAGTCATGAAGCATAGCGTGGCATCAATGCCACAGCAGAGGCAACTGTGAAAAATGAGTTGTGCTTCTCATATTCCAGAATCCTCTTCCTCTCTTCCCAGAGAAAAGAACTAAACTAAATAACTCCATGCCCCATTTACTTCTCACCTACCTGGGGCGAGGGAGGCATCCCTGAGCTCTCCATACGAGGCACGCCGGCGGGAAGCAGCAGCCCATCAAGGCAAGGGAGGATGAATCAAATTTTTTCTGAGTGCCAGGGATGCTGGTGTGGAATTAAGAAGCAAAGGAGAATTGCAAGTGAAACACTATGGAGAAGGACCCCAGAATAGTTTTGCAGGTTTGATTGTTCTGGTTGCAATGTACGTCAACACAGCTGACACCGCACGAAATGGTGGCCAGAGAAACCAAGTGTAAAACAAATAACTCATCCACACGGCCCTGTGAACTGTGCTGAGATGATCGGCACAGAGATGGTGCCAGCCAAGCGGGCCCGTTAAAGAAGAGCAGAGGAGTTCCCAAAGCTTTCAAAGAAAATCTCCAACTTGGGAAAATTTTCTGTTTATTTCCAAGACTTCCCCATCTGTGACAATATTTCTGCGGGCTCTTTGAAGTGCCAGCTGCAGGGAGGGACTGCAGTCATGCATTGCACAGCTCCGCTCTTCTGTGACTTTCCCATCTCAGTAGGACAGCCCTGGGACGGCCGCGGGCAGCACCACGGGAGCCGCGGCACAGTCCCACTGCCGGCTCGGTACTTAGGGAGTGATGTTCAGCGTGATAGCTGGATGGGGGGAGCCGGCCGCCAGACGTGCTCCCTGGCTGGAGGCAGCCTCGCTCGCGCCGTACCCGGTACCTGCACCGCTTGCAGGTGCCCTGCTGCGCCCACAGCCCAGCGTCGCGGCACTAACTGGACGGATGGAAACATGCCGGTAATGTCAGCGTCAGACAGGTACCGACACAGACCTGCCAGGAGACACAGAGCCGAGCACAGCCCCACAACCAGCAAACGGCACCGTCAGCCCACACCGCGGTTCCACTAAAACCAGCCAAAGCGATGCACGCCAACGGAGATGAAAATTTCACCATCAAGGCAATGAAGGTACAACTGGCCTGACGTGATCTTGGGAGGGAAACGCAGCCCGTCAAACCTCCACCCAAACGGGCCAGCGTGAGAGAGCGGCTGGAGGAGGCTCGTTGAGAAGGTTCCCCGGTACTGGGGACGCTTATTGCTCTGGGAGCAGAGCAGTTCTCTCCTGAGCTGCTATGACACCAACACACAAGGCATCAGGGTGCCTTCAAGATGCTGCCCAGTTTCCACAAACAGATGGAGAAGGCTGGTAACCACTCACGGGCTGACAGGACAGATTTGCTGTGGGTTAGGGCTAACCTCCTCAGAAGGGACATTTACGGCATCATTAGGAGCCCTCCCACCATCTGTGCTGGGCACAGGAATTGTTCCTCTCTTCATCTTTGGCTGCATGTGATGAATGGCCAAGAATAAAAGCCAGGTGTTACCCCCAGGAGGAGCTTGCCCCCCCGGTATTTCATCCACCACCACCCGTTTGGCTCACAGCGAGCCCATGGTGGAGGGCGCACGCCCAGCCCTGGCTGTGAAGGTTTGCAGCGGGGCTCCCAAGCGCTTGTGAGGACCCAGAGATGGGCAACCTCATTTCCACCAGTAGCTTCCAAAAGGGTTATCCTTTCTGGGAGCCACAGAGCGCAGCTTCTGCAGAGGCCTGGGGCTTCCCTCCCACTCAGGGCGGTGGGCAGCCCCGAGGCCCGACGCTGCTGCGGCATGGGCAAGCGAAGCCCACCCTGGTCCTGCCCAGCCTGTCCTTACCCGCACCTCCTCAGCAGATCAACACTCGCTGCCGGGCTGCCCTGGCAGACACAGAGAGAGCTTTTATTGCCAGTGCACACGTCAGCAGAGCCATTTTTAATTGAAAAAATAAATACAATACTCTGCATCGCCTCCCTTTGAACCTTGCACCAAGAGTGAAATCTCCTGTTTCCACCAAAGCAGTTAGTTTCTATCCTAAAGGACACATCTGGTGAGCTCCATTCTCCGCTCATTTTGGCTCCTCAACATTTTCACTTCTAAGTCCTAATTAACTCCTAATCCCTGAACTCCCGAGGAAATTCTCGGTTATTTTCTTTTCTGCTCTGCAGCCATGTCACTGGCAGACGCAAGTGCCGCTCGTTCTGCCGCAGCGACAAACACACAACCATTCGGTAATTATTAATCTTACCCGGACTTACTGAGTCCACGTTACATCAATCCCTGTGCAACAAACCTGAATGAACTATAGGTGGGTTCTATAATTCAAAGCAAGAACTGAGCAAGAAAGAGGAAATTATGTGGATAAGAAGAGACCCAAACCCTATTCAGCATCCCTGCCATGGTGACCGGTCCGGCAAAGCACCACTCTGTAGCAAAGACAAACGATGGAAACAAAAGCATCTAGGGCCCCCATTATAAAATGCTTCACGTGAAACAAAATACTCTTTTTGTAGGTAAAAATGATACAAAGCAGAAGCTGACGATAAATTTTTCCTTTCAGTTTTAATCAGGCTTCCTGTTGTAAAAGCTCAGCAGACAGTGACGCGAGACACTGCCTCCCAACTTCAGTTCACCTTTGCCGTTCCACCAGGGACACCGTGTCAAGATTGTTCAGCTTTTTTGATGAGTGCTGCGTGGGTAACTAATGTGTAAATGCAGATACGTATAGAAAGCAGTTTTGACAGTGATGTATTGCAACTGGTTCCAGATGTCGGCGAGGGATGCTTGGCCAGGCACCTGGGGCTCGCCTGCCACAGAGCCGCACCAGCACCAAACCAGTCTTCAAATAGATCACAAGGCTTTAACTCTCCAATTATAATCTTATTAAATAACCATCACTCGAGCTTCTGCTTCTCCTCTTCCAGGATGCCTACAAAATATCTCTGTGTTGTTGCTCACATTTTAATTAAGGGGAGATAAGCTGCAATGTGAAGCTTAGCATTAAACCCTGCAGTTTGGCTGTCAATGGGAAACTTAAAAGCAAGCTGTTGAATCAGTCAAAATTAACCTTATATTAATGTTTAATATTTTTTATATCACTACACCAAAACTTGCACATTGCACGTGCCAAATATTTAATTAGATGTCCCTTAATTGCTAAAGTAAATGTTGAAATGGTGCAACAAATACCGCATTTCCCATGGAAAATTACAAACAGGTAGTGGATTTGCCTTCGATATTGGAGCAAACTGCTGTGGAGGTTGTTTTAAAGAAGGTCTTGCACCCGATTGTAAAATCCACTAGAAATACATTGCTGAAAGCCCCAAGTATCCAGCCATGATTTGTGTCCGTTGCGCCAAGGACGGCGCAACCTGCACACGCCAGAGTGAAACGTGCCCCGTGAGCCACCACCAATAGCGCCGAAACAGCTCGGGGGGGTCCCCTGTCCCCCGTCCCCTCCCTGCCTTGATACTCACTCCTCCTGATTCACTGACAAGGGGAGATTTTAAATAAAAATAAACATATTGAAAAATTAAGTCATTAATTAGTGCAGTAACAGCCATACTCGATGCACAATAAATGTTGACAAGCTGCTGGAAGATGTGGCCAGAGGAGTAACCAGGCAGAGTGCACGTTACGTTCCAAGGAGCAGCATTTAACCTAGAAAACTGATAAAGTTGCACCTCTTACAGCAGAAGTGTTTGTAGCTCAGCTCCAGCATCAGTGTTTGGTCTAAAGGGAATTTTTTCAAACAACCTGTCTGTCTCCCTCCTCCTTCAAAACGGAACTCGGCGCTCCAATCACAGCCGCTCTCGGGGGATCACCCTCCAGCTACGCTCCCTCCGTGCCGGTTTGATACCAGGCGTTCGCTCATTGATCAAGATAGCTGCAGAAAGCAGGCGTGCTGCTTATCCCAGAACAAAGAGGGAGACCTGTGCTGCTGATTTCCTCTATCACATCAAAGGGTTCAGGACACGTCTAATAGAGGCACGAGCAGGGATGGGGAGCGGTGCTGGGAATTACGCCCTAGCACCGCTGCGGCGCACGCTGCCCTTCCACCCAAACCTCTCCATCCATCGCCACCCCGCGCTGCGCCTGAAGCACCCATGATCAATAACCGTATTATGAGTAAACTGCTTAACCATCGCCTAGTCGGGTGTGTTGGGTCTAGTGTCACTCGGTGTATTGATTGGGGGACAAAAGACAGACTGACCAGTCTCTGTTACTTTTCCAGCTGGATCATCAAATTTATTTCTAACCTGCATTTAAATGATCAACCTGTAAAATTTTATTACTAGCACAGAATACACTAATGAATGGTGCCAGATAGTGCAAGAGCCGTAAACTATTACTTCCTTTCTGCTTATAGGGCCTCTGTTATGACAAACCTTTATTAGCCATTTGTGGCATAACATAAACCACCCAGAGCCAGGGCTGGGCTTTTTTTCCATCCTTGGCAGCTGGAAGGATGGAGACTGTCCTAGCGAGGAGAGAAAGTTTCAGGGGCATTTAGATTGACCAGCGAGCTTACCTCAATGACACGCTCTGCATTTTGAGACAGTGGATAGGAACCAAAGGACCTTTTGCTTCACTAAAGCAGAAACTGATAAAAAATGGCCTTTTCCTGCAGTCAGTAAGCCAGGATAGGAGCGAGATGATACAGATATCTCACACATGGCATGTTAATGTGCAAGAGCATCCTGGTGTGAACAGCCTGACTGCACAGGCAGCGTTCCTCCAGAGGATCGGGCGTGTGCGGATAGCGAGGGACGGTGAACATGAACGGCTGCCTGCTCCCAGCCCCACTCGCCGCGGCCGAGGGCACCCGGGGGCCTTGCTGGGCAGCGCGTGGGCTGGGGCTGCAGCCAGAGCCTGGTCTGCTCCCTGGGTGACACGCATCTGTACGCCTGTGTGCATGTGGGCGTGCGGGCAAGCGTACGTGTGTGTGCGTGCGTTATTGCCTGTATGCGTGTGGGTCTGCGTGCGTGCAGGAGTGTGTACACGCCTCGTGCCAGACGCTGGCCCTTCGCACATTCTCCAGTGGTGGTGATCGGAGGAGGACTGTGAGCAGGCACCTTTGGCATCGTCCTTACCAAACCTCGCTAAGCAGCAAACCTCCGGGAAACACTCCGAGCTGCAGAAAGGACTGAGGTGGTGGTGCCCAGCTCTGCCTCTGGTGAGAAACCAGCTGAGGCCTTCGCTGGGGGGGCTCCTCGCCCCGCTGCCAGGGCCAGATGTGTCCCCACAGAGCCGCTGCTCACAGCTGAGTTACCTGTGCCCATGGGAGGGACGCTGGGCTGCGCGATGGGGACAAACACGGAGGATGCCAACTCTGACAGCACGCCATCGCTTTCCCCCAGCCCTTCTCATTCCTTGGTCACTCGACATGAGGAGTTACCAACACTTCTAGGCTCAGCTTGAACATTACTTAAAGCACTGCAGTAATTTTTACTCTGATATTCTACTTCATTTTCTGTTTCCTAGCCAACAAACTGGTCAGAAGTTGTGTCTGGAAAATCCCAACATGATTTGGGCAGCTAATACCGAGACAGAATATTGGGCAAGTAATTAAGATGGTCGGATAATTGCGAGGAATGTTAATTCTTCCAGGCTTTGTAGTTGAGAACAACGGATGGTTTGCAACCAAGCCCCCCCCCTCCCCGGTCAGGCCATTGCACGCCGCGCAGGGGAGCGAGTCACGGAGCACGGGGGCTCAGCAGGTGCCTACACATACGACAAACCACGAAATCCTACAGAAAATTCCCACTATTCTGGGTGCACTCCTGCTGTTCTGTACCTTTCACTGCCTTCGGAAGACGAGGCAGAGGATTATGATGAGACACGCAATGGGGATTATATGCATATTTTTTCCTGAGGAGACGGGTCCTGATTTAAAATCCACTGAATTTAATGAAGGTTTTTTAAGTTACTTTCCTAGCCTCCGGATCAGTTCCCCAGCTCTGCACAAGCCAGCTGACCCAAGCCCTTTGCACCAAAAAATATGCCCTCCCCTCCTTTATTTTGATGCACTTGTGCACTGAGATGGGTTTGCTGAGTTAATAACTGCAGGGGACAGAATTAATATCCCCAGCGATGGGTGTGCTGCTGGACAAGGGGAGTACCTAGTCCCACCTGCTACCACTTCTACAGTCGTGCACGAGCTGACGGCAGGGCAGAGCCTCCCCCCACACACATATTCTGGTTATGGCAATACAAAAGTTGCTAAGAAACACACACATTTCATCATTGCCACTTGCAACCAGACTACAAATCAGCAACACATTTAGAGAACCATCCATATGCATCTCATTCTAGGTAAAATATCAAATGAGCTAAGATGAGGGTTTCAAACAGACAGGATGTAAATGCAAGTAGGAAACATATTTGGAGGCTAAGTTGGGAGCCCTTTTTCACGCAGAGAATCCTCAGTGTGGAATGGCCTGGCAGGCAGGTTCAGCCAGGCAGAAAGGCTGAGATCATTCAAGAAACAATTAGATAGCATCGTGTGGGGAGCAGAGTACTTAGCAGGGAATGCACCCTGATGCTCCGATGGGCTTTTACTCAATTTAACAACATATCTCG
>NW_009630281.1:0-4555 GCF_000690535.1 Cariama cristata
ATGATCTTAAAGGTCCTTTTTAACCTAAAGGGTTCTATGATTCTGTGACCCTGACCACAACACCCGAAGGCAAAGCATGGGGCTGAGGACCTTCCAGCTTGAGTCCTTCAGCTGTGGCTCTGCTGTGTGGTGTAGATCTGTCCGCTGTCCCCATTTCACAGGATGCTCCTGACCTGCAGCGGGAGGCTGCTGGGACGTGTCCTACAGAAAGGTGACTTTGGGGGCAGCTCCTCTTGGGCGGGCTGGTCCCCACCACTCCGTATTTCCTGTCTCTGAGGGGAACCCACCCAGAGCTGAGCCAGCGGCTTCCTCACTCTTGTGGGCAGCTGCCTATGGGCTGGAGTTACGTCCCGGCCCCCTGCCGCAACCAGGGGAGAGCAACCCTGCACTGCCACCTCCTCCCTTTGTGTAGACCAGCAAGGATTCACCTCTTCCATCTGAGATGGTTTCTGCTAATGAGGTTCTGGGATGAGAAGGGAGAAGAAGCGATGGTGACAACTGTTTCAAATCCTTGCATTCACCCACTGGGAAACAGCTGGCTGATTAACCTCAGCCAAATACTTCTGCAACCAATGCTCAAAGATATTCTGGGTTATTCACCCACCCACCCAGGCCAGGAGTGACAGTTCCCCTCCCCTAGACCCACCCCTGTGCTCCTAGGGCTGATTACATTTGTCCTTGCCTAATGAAGGCTGCAGTAAGCTCCTATCTTTGTTTACTGGCCCATCTGTAAAATAATCAGCCTTATTGTTTTAGCCTCATCACAGAATTGACACTTAGAGCAATGCAGCTTTTTCCTGACAGGTCTAGAGCTGCACTGAAGTACAGCTGAACCCCAGGGAGTGGCTGCCTACAAGCACACGCCGGCTGTACCGGCTACACCTTCACATGTGCTGTTACCTCCGTGCCCGCCGTCATCTTCAGGGAGATCCTGCCTGTCCCTGGTGCACAGCCCCAGCTGTTTGGCGGCGCTTGGTGTGGGTACAGCAAAATATCCTGGACAAGAGGAGCTCTGGGCCGGCAGAACTGCAGGATGGTTGGGATGAGGGACCTCAGCATCCCAGTCCCCTAGCAACCGCACTCTGGTCCCCTAGCAACCGCATCCTGGTCCTGTAGCAACCACAGTCCGGTCCCCTAGCAACCCCCTTTCAAGCCCATAGAAACAAGGCTAAGGGAGGGTTTCAGTGCAAATTTGTAGCAAAGCCATTCAGCAAGAGCTGATGGGGGGCAGTGCATCAAGCCCCACATTTTGTCCAACCCATGTATTCATCAGTCTGTCCTAAGCAGGAGCTGGCTCCTGAGAGCATCCTGATGGTTTAGAATGGGGACTGATGGAGGATTCAGTGTGCTGGCATTAGCTGAAGGTGGCCTTCATGGCTAGGGGAAGAGGGGGATAATCTCCGAATAGTCCTCATGAGTTTCGAAGCCAGAAGCAGCAGAAAACTATTCTCCAAACCAGTCACACCAACTCAAACCATTTGTATTTTCACTAATTAATCTTCTGTGCCAGCAGCCTTGAAACATTCCTCACTCTGGGAATGATTTCTTAAGCAGTTTTACGTGATGGGTAGAGGACCAGTGAGTGCAGAGTGTTTTGCCTTGTACCTTAGTGCTGGTCTCTTCCTGCCCTGTAACCCTTCAGCACTGGCCTAGGGCCAGTTTGGGATCCCCAAACCACACGCTCCAACTCGGACATCTCCAGTTCCCAGACCTTGGCTGCCCAGAGAAATCCTGCTTGCAGAGTTGGTGTTCCCTGGCTTTGCTTTCCCCTCTCCCTGCATGGGGAAAGTCCCAGGGCTGCAGGAAGGCAAAGTCTCGGAGGGGAGATGTGCGCTGTGAAGATTCAAAGGAAGCCGAATTTGCCCCTGATGTTTATGGTTTTTAATGTTTTCTCATAGCCTGGCTTTGCTGTGGCTGCTAAGCTGTCTGTGCCCAACCTGTGCTGTTTGTACATCACAGGAGAGGCAGATTAGCCTGCGTGTGAGAAATGTGCTGCTGCATGTCACTGATAACAGGCTCAATGATGTGTCTCGGAGAGCTGGAACAGACTGGGAGGTGGGAGCTGGCCTGGGAGCAAAACCTCAGCTGTCCCCAGAAAATGGGCTGGGAGACGCTGTGGGCCATGACATGCAGGTACTGTGTGAATCAGCTCGGCATCCTCATGTAAATCAGTGTGACAGTCGTGCAAGCCAGTGGGACATCGGTGTGTAAATACATGGCAGGGGGAGACAGAACTGGTGGTGAGAGCAATGGATAGAGGTTTCTGGGCTCTTGTTCTGTCTATCCCTAGGCTTGCCAGTGCACTCTTCTAAAATAAAAATTACAACCTCTTTTTCCTGCATTTTGTTGTGAGGGTCTTGCCTCTTGCCCTGAGCAAGTGACAACCCCGTTCCCTGCCTCAGTTTCCCCAAGTGGGTTATAGAGGTGATACTCAGCATTCCAGAGGATGAGGAAGCCAAATTGGCCTGCTGGGTACCATGGGGGCTTTTCCCCCCATGAGCTGGGAAGGATGGGGGTGGGCTTCATCCAGCCTGTGATGGAAAAGGAGCAGTTGTAGGAGCTTCACCGCCATGACTCCTTAGCTCTGTGCTATGTGGGCCCAGCATTTGTTGCTGGAACATACTGGAGGAGGGTGCACACACAGGCTCATGTCTCTGTGCTGGAGATGTTTGAGGCTTACATGGTTCTGGAAAAAAAAGACTTTTCCTGTCCCCTCCAGCAGTTCTTAGCTCCTTTGGCCTCCCACTGTTCAGCAGAGGGGGATACCCTGGGAAATGTGGGGCTTTCTAAGCAGCGCAGAGCCCGGCACAGCATTGGTGTGAGCAGGGTGTGCTGCAAAGCCAGCACAAGCAGGTGAAATGATGCTTGTTTCTAAGGCTGAGAGAGCTGCAAACTCAGCTGAGATGGCCTGCTGGCCTCCGAGGTCTTCTTTCATGCAGACACTTCATCCATATTGCATGTGTGTTTGGAGCCGCGGGCTGCAAGCCGAGCTGGCTTTGATGCTAACACAGTAATGAGCAGCCCTGTTCCAGTTCCCAGCATCACATAAAGCATAAATAAAGGCAAAACACAGTCGCTGGCAGCTTGATGCCCTTGCATATTTTGGTGACTTTCCGTGTGCCCGTTGGGCTGTCTCCTCTTGCAGCACCCAGTAGAGTAGCCAGAAGTCTGGAAATGAGTTTAAAACACTGCATGTGCTTAGTGGTTTTGCTGATCTGGTGTTTGCAGGGGGGTCCCTGTGACAGCCCTGCGGTCCCTGTTGTCCTCAGCATCCATTTGATGTCTCCTGCTGGCTAACGTGGCTCCCGTTTCATTCACAGAGGATGAGATCGTTTCCATGGCTGACTCCACCACCACCATCGATGACATTGAAGGAGAACTCTTCAAAATTGAGAGAATCAGGGAGATCCTGGTGAGGAGGGAGTCAGAGCTGCGGTACATGTGAGTACCTGACCTCCTCCTGTGCTGTCCCCCCTTCCCAGGGTCACCCCAGCGTTTTCTGCCTGCCCGATCAAACATGGATCGTCCCCAGGGGTGGGCAGAGCTGAGTCCGCTTTCCACCTCGTTTTCCACCTGGAAGCGCAGCGTCTCCCACGGCTCTGGCCTTGCTCTCGGAAGGGGCTTGAACAGGTCCCTGTTACAAAGCCACCGCTGATGCTGTGATGATTTGAGCCCACCTATTTCTATGCAAACAGAGTTTATGACACAGGTTTAACTACACTAAATGTTTCCATACTCAGCCACAAGCATCTCATCTTCCCAGTGGGTCCATGCTCTTCCTCAGCACAGGGCTCTTGGGCTGGGCTTGGGAAGGGACCTGAAGTTTGGTGGCTCATTGCTGCTCTCTGGAGATATCGCTTTACCCCAGCACGCAGATCTGCAGCTGTTGAACAGCCACACGACCACAGTTTACTCTCCCCATATTGAAGTATTCCACATCCTCCCAGTTCCTCCTCTCCTCCTCCGTCCCCTGGCTGCTGGGGTCATCGGGACCCACCAGGGCTGGACCAGCCTTGGCGCTGGACCGGCGTCGGTGCCTGACGCCTGTCTCCACGCCGTATCCTGCTCTCTACTCCCGGCATGGCCTTTGCAGCCAGAGAAGGAGAGAAGGCTTTTCTCCAATGTTGATTTCAATAATCAAAGCAGTTTTTGAATAAAAATCTCTAGGCCTTTCACATTTAAGGCAATCAAACAACCACTGTGTTGCAGTGGTACTAACTAGCGCTTAGGGTGATAAAGAACATTTTCCCTGAGTATATCGGGAGATTTTATGGTTTGGGAGGAAAAAGACTGACTAGCATTCACAGTCTGGGTTGATTGAGATTTTTAATACCACTGAATCACTATAGTCAGCCCAGTCCTGAGATCCCATGCTGTCAGGTCAACACAAAGCCTGGGGTTCTTTGCTGGTAATGGCAAGGACTGTATTATGACAGGGATGAGGAACAGAGTAATACCCCCATTATCCAGGAGGAAGCAGTTAGCGATCTGCTGCTCCACCTAGGCATGAACAAGTCTATGGGGCCTGATGGAATTCACTCGAGGATATTGAAGG
>NW_009630282.1:0-356 GCF_000690535.1 Cariama cristata
AGGAGCCCGCGTTTTCAGAGATTCAGTGGAATTTGGGGGGTGGGAGCCATATCACACCGTCGCCGGTCCACCTGGTGCTCATGTTTGTATGCTTTCCTAATTCTGGGGGGATTAAACACCTGCGTTAGTATTGTCTGATAGTACCCAGAATATATTTGTATGTAAACTGTGTTTCCAGCTCCCATATCAGCAAACATTGCCATTTCTTACCCAATTGTGTACACGTTTAGTAAGTCAAAACGAAATCTATTGACATTTGTATTTTTGTTCAGCTTTACAGCCTCAGCATACATAGGTCTTGCAGAATGCTATTTAAAAGTTTTGCAAAATAAATTTTTTTTTTTTTTTTTTTTTTT
>NW_009630282.1:369-4928 GCF_000690535.1 Cariama cristata
CTACCAAACAAGAGAAAGGGTTTAAATACTTTTCAATAATGTTTGACTCTCTAAACCTGATTTCGTTATGGAATTCTAGACGGTCTTCAGGTGTAAAAGCATTTGCATCGGGCAAAACATTATCAAAAGGCAGAGCTGCATTAAAGATTCATTTCTGAAGCTGCAGATGATTTGAAGGACTATGGTAGTGCTTTTTCAGCTGTGTATAAATAGTGGCACATTTGTTGTCTCCTCATAAAACTTCATATATTCATAATTACAGTATCAATTCATCATAGTTATCATTGTCATCAATCTTTGCCAGCAACAACTGGTGCAGACAATTGCTTGCGAGGGTTTTTCTGTGGTTTTAGTCTAGAGCTTTCACACACGTAAGTGCCGTTCCACCAACATTATTTCTTTTTCGCTGTTCTTCAGAGGTTGGAGGCTTGCCATGCCTGCCTGCTTTGGGCTGGTTCACGGCTGCTGCCTCCGGTCACTGTACTTTACCAAAGGTATCAGAGGAAACCCAGCCTTGGTTTTTCTGGGCGTGGATGCGGAGAAGATCTGGTGGTGAATGAGGTGCTGCGGTGCTGGCCCTGGGCAGCGATTCTAAAGAGCATCCAGAGCAGGCACTTGTGTTTGATGGCCAGTTGACAGCATGTCTCAAAAAGCCTGAGGGAAGGAGACCGCTGACGTCTTATTTACTGTATTGTTTTGCGCTAATATGTGCATTGTTTCATTCACTTGAAAATTCAGTCTTTCATTTAATGATAAAACTTTCAGTATTTTGAGAAGAAAAGATCCTTATATTTTGTTGTATTCGTTAGAGCCAAAGTATATTCATGTGTCTTTACCACAAGCATTATACTATAAAAGACACAATTTCAGTATGCTCTAGTAGTCTAAAATGAATAAACAGCTAAAATATGTTGGTTTGAGCAATTTGCAACACCCCTCCACGTGACACAGTAAGTGTGTTTAGTGGCCATAGTAGCGAATGGTTGCAGTGGCCACAGGGGACCTATGGCTTCATCTCAGATCAGCTGTTGGGTCCCTTAAGGACTTTGGCCTCGCCAAGTACCTTCCAAAGACAGAAACCACTTTTCAGCGAGCTCTGGTCAGCTTTATAACCTTCCATCATAGTCAGTGTAATTAGGCTGGAGGTGATTAACCAACGAGCCTACCTTGGTACTGCTGTCTTAAGATGAACAAAAATTCATGATGAAATCTGCCTCTGTGGTTTTGAGGGAAGTTTACCCTCGGCTGTGTGTAAATTGGTCGATGTGGGCATAGTAGCTGGTGGGTAGTTGGGGTGGGCACGGATGTGCACCAGTTGGACACAGAAGGTCCTGCGTGGAACAGCTTCCATCGGGATGTCCCCTTGGACATCTCCCTGAGCCCAGCCTGTGGTCGGGACGGAAGAGATGAGCATCTTGGGCTCATTTCATCGCCTGCATAAGTCAGGGAGGTAGCACACATGTGAAATAAAAAATTTAAAGAGCTCTACACTATGCTGTCTCCCACGACCAGGATCCTGTTCTTCCAAGTAAAGAGAGGAGAGGTGGGTATGATGTAATAACGTTTTATTTTTTAATTAAAAAAGTGCTCTATGCCAGTGATGCCATAGGAACCGAGGCCTCCATGAGACAGCTGTGCACTGCACCATAAAATACTGTGTTTTGTAAAACTGGTGGAGTTGAGCACAAACTACAACAGAGCGAGCAAACTGAATAATGAAAACAGAAAGATGGCATTTCCCCACAGGGACTGCAAAACAGATGGAGTTTGCACGACTCATGAAAACAGAAATATGCACACTTTGAGCTTGATCCAGCTTCACTGAAGTCAGTGAAGAGTTTTCTTTTGATTTCAAAGAGTGGTGGATCAGGTCCTTTCAAGGCTTCTTTTGTTTGTTTTGATTTAGAAGAAAATACAATCTCTGTTGACCACTCTCTGTCTTATTCTCAGAGATACTGAACACTCACAACATCTCTGTATATGGTATATAAACTATGTCCAGGTAGATTTTATTCTTATATGTGGGAGATTTTTCTGTTTTTTGTTTGTTTGTTTGTTTGTTTGTTTGAAAAAAGTAGTGAACATAATTTAAGGACTTAAAATACCTTTGGATTCTGAGATAGTTGTCATTTTAGTGATGCAAAGTGTTTTGTAGAGGCCTCTACTCTTCCAAAAGGAGAAAAAAGTGTAACTCATCCTGTAGTGTAAAACTGAGATGCAGTGCCACAGAAAATTAAGGAAAGTACAAATGCAGTAGTTTTGGATAAAAACGCTCACTCTTATAGTCTGTTATAGTTGGAGAGCCAGGCTAATGTCCTGCCAGGGGAACAAGAGTATTGTTGGGCTGGAAATCAATGACCCAAATGTGCGTATTTTGGGTATGGGCCAAGTCAGTGGACAAAGCGCCGGGGGGATGGATCAGTCCGCCGGTCGATCTCTCCTGGCCTGATCATTTGAGGATGTCGGTTCGTGGGCAGTGGCTGGCGGGAGCGGTGGGAGCGTTACCGCTCCTGGCCCTTCCGCCCGGGGGGGTTGCAGCATCCCTGTCGATGCGCACCAACGGTTCAAAAAACAGGAGAAACATCTCAAAGAGCCTGAGTCTGACGTGAGTTCTCTCATTCTCAGGGCTGCAGAGAAGAGTGGCTGTGGCTGTGGCTGCCGTCGTTCATCAAGAAGACCCTGGGCATGGACTCGAGCCTGCCGTGTGCTGGAGCGTAGCAGGAGCTGTGTCCCGGCGCTCTAGGTGCTGTAAGCAGCACAGCCGCGTGGGTACCAAGACCTGACTCAGGATCCCTTCAGTAAAAATGTGGTATTTGTCCGGTTTTGCTGCGCCGGAGCATGCAGGACCTTACCTGGGAGCTGCAGCAAACGTGAGCTTTTCTTGATGGAGGGCAGAAGGACTCGGGGGTCTGGGCAAAGCAACATTTTAGTCACTGGATTTTCTCGGCTGACGGTAGGACGTTGCCATACAGACGTTTGAGGGCTGCCAGTACCCTCTCTGAACCACTCTGGGAAATGAACGGGAGCACATGAAATCGAGAAGTCCTTTACTTAACCAGCCTCTGAGTTACCGTGGGGCAGCTTGGCTGGTCTCCAGGCTCCAGGCAGAGTTTTAATTGACATTGGAAACCTCCATTGCTTTACAAGCGGGGTGAAAGCATGTAAGTACTTTAATTACACTTTTCTGATGGCACTGTGTAACAAAAGTTCAGATTTGGAAGAAATGTGAATTTTTCTTCTCCGAGAAGCTTGGCATCACTAGCCTCAGACATGGATTATTTGTCGTTAAAATAATTAATGAAGGAGTGAGTGTGAAAGATGGGTTGGCCGTGACACGGGTGGAGGTGGCACCTCCAGAGGGTCGTTGTGCCGGAGATGAAGACGTGGGTGCGAGAGCAGGGCGCAGCTGGCTTGGGTACGTCCCTGCCGGCGATGGCCTGTAGCCTGACATGCGGCCCCGGGGGCCGTCCAGGGAAATCCCCTCCTGAATATATCTGTGTCCCTGGGGAGGGGAACACAAACCAGAGGCTCGGAGCTGTTGTCGAGCCCAGCTGTTTGTTACCCGTGTGTTAAGGATGCTGAGCAGTACCTTAGTTTATACCTTGGTCGAAGGAGGTGGCCGTAGGTCACATCTTTACTTCTGAAGACGTCCGTCTGCCTGTTATCAGACCGGAGCGGAGCACGGTGTCCGTTGATGTACAGCCGTTATAGTTCGATGTAGATCGGCAGGATGGCAGGTCAGGGGAGACTGCAGCTGGGGGTTACAGCCGCGTGGAAGGGAAGGTCTGGGGTGCCCACTCGGGCTGAACCTCGGCACAAGCGTGGGTCAGAGCCGGGGGGTGTGCCACGATGCCGGCACACGGCAGGGTGCAGCAGCATCCAACGGGAACACTGCTCCACGCAAGCATGGGTATTTGTCAACTTGGTTTTGAGGGAAAAAAAGCACTCATAACATGGTGGAGAAATGTTCAAAATTAAAAGGACGAGCTAAACCCAAGAAAGTCAAGAGAAAAGATTACATATTGGCAAAACGTTTTTCTGGCACGTGTAATAGGTATGAGGGGTAAGTGAGCGGAGAACGGAGGAGTGGCTGAAATGAAAAGCTACACCCGAGGGCTCAGGACTGTTGGAAGATGACGGGCATAAGCCTGAAAGCTGAACTTCTTTTCTGAGCTCCTTTCTTTCTTTTTCTTTTTGTCCCTTTCCTTTTCTTGTTGCTTTCTTGCTTTCTCTCTCTTTCTCTTTTTCCAACCTTTTTCTCTCTTTCTTTTTAAAACCCACATTTGGTTGCAGTCACCATTTTACTCCTCTTTGCCGCACCTTTCCAGTGCTCGTCCCCATCACTGCAGGCAGCATTTCAGAATGTATTTCCTATTTCTTCTTTCTCAGATAATTCCTCAAATATGCTGATGCACTGAGACTCCCGACCTTGCTCAGTGTAATCAAATAAATATTGATTGCACTTAACCTTTCAGATCTTTAAGATTGATAGTTTTAATGGTTAATTAACACTTGTTAATTGTTTTCCTTGTGGAAAGACGTTTTTATGCTTTTACAGC
>NW_009630283.1:0-27442 GCF_000690535.1 Cariama cristata
GGTCCCTTCCAACCCCAACAGTTCTGTGATTAAGCTTCTTTGCTTATGAGTCACAGTGTAATAGTAATGCTTCCCCTTCCTCAGGGTCCATTCTTCACAGTGCTGAAGTCCACGCAAGTCTAAAATATGTGCATACGAATAGACTTAAGCTTAAGTCTTTGAAAGTTTGAGTTGCAAGCTGACAGTGTAGCAGATTATTTTTAAATACAAGTTGTAAAGTTCTATCCACAAATCTAGGGCAGTATATGGGACTGACTGATCCGTGCTGAGCAAAACAAACGGGAAATCCTCCATCCAAGTTCCCAGTCTCCTGAGCGGTGGCGGCTGGGCGAAGAATTCTGCAAGTAAATGAAGTCTGCATGCATGAAGGAATACCTAAGTATTCGCTTGTTCTTGCTTGATCTGAAGTCACAGGGTCAGGTCCCCACCTCACAGTATACAGGCTGATTCACCTCAGCTAAAGCTTTAACCCAGCATACTCATCTCTGAGCCAAAATACAGGGTCACGTTGTTTTCCAGAGGAAACCAATGCAGTAGGAGCAAACAAACTTCAAAGAAACAGAGGTCCGTTTTATTGCAGTAGTTATTCTCACAGAAACGGGAATAAGATTCAAAAATAAATTTTGTTTGTAGGTAGTCACCCAGAGGCTGAGTATTTTTCAAAACTGCCAATGATTTCTGGAAGCTGGGCATTCCCTACAAACTGCTCATCCACACCCAGAAAGTTCATCCAAAGTTGAATTTTCAATATGTCTGTTTAGACACTACATGCATCTGTCTCAGAATGAAAGGAAAATTAACAATCTGAACTAATACTCTTAACGGTTGTGTCTGATATCTGTAAGAATCAGCTGAAAACTGGAGTCAGAACAAGACCACCACAAAAAAGCTTCATCAAAACCCAAACCCCGCTGTTTGAACTTTCTACAGATAATCTCATTTTCTACCCCACTGGTCTGCACCTTCCCCTACTTCATGAGCATTTTCCTATCAAAACATTGTTAACAACTTAGAAGATGGAAAATAATGCTGTTCAAAAGAGCCAGAATCAAAGTTTAATGCAGGACATGAATTCTTCTTTCCTTTTACTCAGGCTTTCATCTATGAACTATGACAGGGTTTATAACCATTTATTTCAGCAACTTCCAATCCTCCACCCTGTGATAACCACGACTCACTCTCAAGCAACCAACCAGACACTGCTCCCAGGGATATTCATACAATTCAACGTTCTGCATAATTTAGGTGTCTGCATTAGCACCTACCGTTCATGCCGACTCCCGTGTAAGAGGTTATTCAGGGCACAAACACAACAGGTTTTCCGAATCATAATTTGAATGAGTTCCTCTCCCTGTCCATTGACTAGATCGGGAGCCTAGCCAGCGAACACCAGTGTCCAGGATAAGTGTTTACAACCACAGCGTACATATTTTCCCCTCTCTTCCCACTTCTGATCTAGCCACCTCACATTTTCTGCATGGCTAGTCTTTCAGACTGCTACTTCCCACAACGAACCATCACCCCTAAAATCTCCTGGTACCAAGATACAGAACTTCAAGAGCCTTCATAACAATATATCGCACTACAGGGACTAGAAACTCTGCCACTGTCCTAATGTTGTTTGAAACCTCCATCAGACCTTTACTCCATCAAACATTTCCAGGTACAGATAATTCTGCAAGGAGAGTTTCTGCCCCAAACACTTCAAGCCTGATTCAAGTATCGTAAGAGGCCATCCGTGTTGTTAATTTTTGATATTACCATTGCTTTTTTAAATTTATATGTTTCATAAAGTTCAAGTTACTACCACAATTGCAATGTAGCTTTTGTTCTTAACAGTAACGAAAGAACCCAAGCTTCAGCTAGATGTACTTCAGCACACTGAACTACTTCAAATTCACCTGCCTTATAAACAATTCCTTCCTAGTACCAAGAGTCCTGAATTTAATATGCTAATTTCAGAGGGACTCCAATAATGTATCAGTTACCATGACTATAAAACATTTTTTCAATATAACGATGTTGCTGAACTAAAACAGCAAGCTGGGGGCGGGGGGGAAGCATGTAACTGGCAAGCAAGACATCAACCTGTGGTGCAATTTATTTTTCAAACAATATTTCAAACAGTGACTAATCTGTTTGCCCTGAGAGGGGGAACATCACATGAATCTTGGCCTGAGGAACAAACCTAACCAAGAAAGAATGACTCATTGTGCAGGCAACGTGATGAGAACCAAATGCTAAATTATCCAACTTCAGTAACTACAGGAAGAGAAAAAAACATTTACTTCTTCACTCCTCAGCACCAAGTGTAGATAACACAGGCACAATGGCGCAGGAAAAAAGGCAAGAAGCTGAGCATAGTAATTTATAAGCAGTGATCAAAACCACAGAGTTCAGAAGTTAGTGTAGTTGTGTACACCTAATACACATCACCGGTATAAGCAGCTGAGATTTTGAAGAAACATCTAAGCCAAAACCACAATAGTCCCCTTTAATTTCTATAAATGCTCACATGATTAAAATCTGTATTTACAGGGAAATGTATAACTTTCCGTGAAATGTCTGCGATCCAGCTGTTGGGTTTTTATGCAAAGTATAAAGGAGGGTATTAAAAATGGAAAGTGACCTACTTTCCTTTTCTAAACTATGCAAAGCATTAATAAATGAAACTCAATTGATGTTAGTTTTCTTTTATTCTTCTAGTTTCCATTTACAAGTTAGTAATCAAGTTTACAAGTTAGTCACATCAGCTGCAGAAAAGGGGGGAGGGCAAGACATATTGCCTGTAAAGCATTCTGGAAATGTTAAGTATTTTGCATACTTACTACTAGTGACAAAGCAGAATTCATTTACCTAAGCAGAAGCGAGGGAATTCAAAAATATGAACAAGAGGGACAACTGGCAACTGCTCTGCAATACATTTGCAAAGTTTTATTTTTATAAGCATGTTCAGTTCCACAAACCTGTCTAACACAGCACAAACCTGCTCTGACTTTGCCTCAGTAGCAGAGGTCCAACTGTAGTGAGAGCTGTACCAACGTAGAAGAAATTCTCTTTCTTGAAACACTTAAGCCTACATAAACATTCATACATGATAAGGGAGGATTAAGCTTTAAAAAGGGAAGGGCAGGTGAAGGAGATTTGACAGTATGGAGGTATAAAGGCACAGCATTCCCAACCATAATACAATACAAAATATAGAGAGAAATGTGATGTTCATCTTAGTTAAGAAGTGTTATACTGAAAACTTTTCCAAATCAAACCAAGGTCCAACTTCCCAGCCTTAGGGTCACCTCAGCTAGTTAGTGACAACCGTTTGCTTTTATGACACACAGGGAGAACAAGCACTGCAACCGAGCTTATCCCTCAGCCCAATGCCCAATAAGGTCAACACACCCAAGTAAGTTTAAGCTCACAGCTTTGAATCCACAGTTACATGCTGCAACTGCTCAGTCACCAAAAGCCCAAAATACACAAAACCTTGGTCAAACCTGTCCTCAGCAGTTTACAGAACACATCAAGCAGGCCAACAGTGGCAACTTACACACACATCAACTCACAGTTCATTTTTCAGAGCCCAACAGAAGCGATATAATACACATCATGTTTTTCTTGCAGGTACAGCACGTACTAGCTTTATCACAAATTTAAAAAGCAAGAAGTCCTTTCATATTTATTCAGAGGGTCAAGCGAAGCTGTGGTATAGCATGCAGCCAATGTCAATAAGTATCTATAGGCCAAGCTATACCTATGCAATATCTGCTTGTCTTCAAATAATCTCCTGAAACCCCTGTGCAAATTCACGGCTTACAAAAGAACAGCAGACTGGAGTCAGGGAACGCTTCTGATAATCATGTGTAAAATGAAGTCGATTTCTGGATTATATCACACACTTTCACTGACTGTAAGGAAGTTCCTCACTGACATTTACAATACGCAGCTGCAAAACTTAAAGCATGCAAATAGACACGCCTATCCAAAAACTATTTGTTGGATAAAAAGATGTCCATTTTTACCTTTTAGGGTAGAACACAAACCCACGTGCATGCTGTAATCATTATTTTTAATGCCGGGGGATAGGGATGAATACAGCAGACATTTGGCTACCAAAAAAGACCAATGCTTCTTTACAAAGGTCACCCAAGAATGGAAAGTCATTCAGCTTCAATTAACCCCTTACTCATTCCATGTAACTTCAAAAATGGTCCATTTGTTTATACAA
Organism: Cariama cristata; assembly: GCF_000690535.1. Classification (NCBI taxonomy): domain Eukaryota; kingdom Metazoa; phylum Chordata; class Aves; order Cariamiformes; family Cariamidae; genus Cariama; species Cariama cristata. The sequence goes on from NW_009630283.1 coordinate 4,226, forward strand.
AGCAATACCACACAGCAGAGCTATTCTGTGCAAGTTTGTATTCCTGGTGCAAGAAGTTAGCTCTTTCGGTTGAAGATCTGGATTCCATTCCAGTTCTGCTGCAGACTCCATCTGTGATCCTGCATAAGTCAGACAGCTAACTTCTGTAGCTGAACTACCTCGCTCTAGCACTTCATATTCAAAATGCAACTTCAGATCCCCGAGACGAAAGACCACATAGGAGTACTGCATTACAGCATTTGCTAATGCAACTGCATGAGATGTTGCAGAAACTGCACTTGAGGGCTAGCTACAAAGAGGCCAGCAAAGCCAACCCAGCCTGACTGACATGCCTTACACCAAAGGACTCTCTCGCACAGCGAGTAAAGACCAACATCCTTGTGGTCTGGGAAGCCTCTTGCCTACTTGTGTAACAGCACAAGTGGGATGGAATCAAACACAAACCAGGATGTACCAACAGAGAGTAGGAGAAGACAAAACATCTGGTCCTTTTAACAAAAAAGTAAGGCAGACAAACAGCTCCCAGTAACCACAACAGGAAATATCTTATTGTTAGCAGTGTATACCTCCAGCAGTACTGTCACACACATACAGAGAGAAAAAATGGCTCCTAAAGGCTTCATTGGGGAAAGAACACCAATTCAGGCATGAAAAAGGTACTGTAACAGCTGCAAAGCAACCCAGAAAAAAAAAAAACTGCTTCATGACAGAAATCACTTTGATAGGAAAGACACTCTTCATGGGAAGCTGCCTGAGGTATACGGTACCAAACAGAGGGGCAGGGGAAATCCAAGCGGTAAGGCAGCAGGCACACGGAACCGAAGCGCAGAATAACACAGCCAGAAGCCCAAGAACAATTCCCACTGAAGCATAAGCTCACCTCTGCGTACTCCAGCACCCTTACACCCCAAATAACCATGCCATAACCACCACCCTGCTGCCAGCTCTAGATTTATGAGATCTGAAGACAGACACTATCGTCCCAGATGAACCATTTGTGAACATGAATGTGAAAAATCTTCAGCACATGAATGCACCTGTTCTGACTTTTGCACATCTTTTGAAATACCTGATTGGTGGGGGCTTCTGTAAAAGAAACTACTTGCTTCTTATCTCCAGCTCTAACCTGTTCTGAAATTAGAGTACTCCCACTGTAAATTGAGAAGTGAAGCAGTGGATACAACTGCAAGTGGGAAAACAAATCCAAGTTTGCTATTCAACCAAAGAAATTGCCGACAAAGAAAAGCAAAAAATATCCCTTTTAAAAGAAATATCTACTTAGGTGATGACATTCTGGGTCACTGTTATTTGCCTATTTCCCGAGAGTTTTTATAGTCATTAATCAGAGCTTCCCTCTTTTGAGAGCCAGATATAACAGAACAGGTTTCTGTAGTAATATGTTCTTATCACATATAGGGTATTCCTCCAGAGGAAGACAGCAAACACTACTTAATAGCATAAAATTGGTAAGAAAGCTCAAAGGCAAGCATTATAACAGATTTTTAATATTAACTGAATTGCAAGTTAGTATCTCTTATCTTCCTGAATTCCGCTACACTCATTCTGCTCCAAAAAAAAAACTTGAGAGGGGGTTTTGAAGCAGGGAGCAGTGATTTCCTGGCCTGTTTCAGTAACACTATACCTTCACAGCCACTTGAAGCCACCATAAGCCAGCTCACTGCTTGCTGCCCGTCTTCCCCCACACGGTACATCCACACACATTCGTGTGCTACGCAAATCCATTTTGCAGAACAGATCCCGTCAGGCCAGAACAGAGCTTGTGCATCCCTTAGGAACCTCTGCCGTGTCGGAGCTAACGGATCCACACCGCAGACATCTGCCTTGTTGCAAGAGATGGGGCAGCAACGAGAGCAAACAAGGCAGAAGAAGACAGAGCTTGTGCAGCCACTGCATGGTACTAGACATACATTTCAACAAGGTTTATGGAATGCATGCTCTTGGAAGATTTGAGGCTGCAGTCTCCCAAGCACTTGGACTACAGGCTCACTTTCCAAGGCTACTCTTACTAGTCTTGCTCTATAATGCCATCACCTAAAGACTCACTCAAAAGCAGCAAAGCCTCTGACAAAAAGAAGCCCCTCTACTTACAAAAAGATCCAATTCAATCAGCCTTAATTCCTTCTTCAACCCTATGCTCCCCGACCACCACTTAATGCTGTCTGCCAGTTAGTCTCCTCCACTCACTTTACGGTTGAGCCCTCTTACTTCAAATAACTGTTCATCCAACAAAGTCTTCCAGACCTAACGAGATATTTCCCTTTGATTTAGACAGAAAGCAGTGAAGAAAGCCAATCTACGTAAAACAGTACTAAATCTTGTCCACTCTGCAATGCCTGAGCTCAAATAAACCGATTTAAAGTTTTTTCAAGGCATTCTTTGACAGTCAAACTTGTCTACTTTCATTTATTCTTCCCTTTAATTAAGCTGAATCACCACCGTGATTGAAGCTTATATGGTACATCACCTCTTTCATGAGGTCATTCACTCCTTACCAAAATGAAGTCCAAAAGGGAATCAAGAAACCCACATGGTAATCATCCTCTGGCTACATCAAGGACATCCATACCCTACTCACTATCAGTAACATCTATTCTCCATCTGAGAATTAAGTATTTTCCCCAAAATTATATTTCCTGTAAGTTTCTTGGTGCGTGTGTTCCATCTAATTCTGTAGAACTGCACACTGTCAACTGAAGAGGCTGTGTCACAGACTCTCCAATGCCTTCCCCGAGGTCAAAGAGAGCCAGCTATGGCCTTCGCTTCATCAGCAAACCGAAGTTTGGCACGGTGGGGCCATGAGTTCGTTCTTACATGAGATCACCAGGTTCAGTCAACTGCCCAGCTGCCTGCCAACCCCTGCGCTCAGAGGGCAGAACCAGCCAACAGCCCCTCTACAAGACAATACACAGCTACAGCAAGTGAAGCATGCCCCATTAACGCAGACCTCTCCAGCTATATTCAAATCCAGCTACGGAGCAGACATACCAGAATCACTGCACTACCAAACAAACTCATCACAGTTCCTACTGTAAAACTGCATTTCCCCTCCTAAATGGCACACTTATTCACTCTGATACACATGCAAGCTGAAGGTAAGCAGACCTATTAGACTTTATTAAAAATACTGTCTTGAGATCACTCACAACAGCTGTTTCCTCTTCAAGCTAGAGGAAAACAGATGGCAACATAACAAGAGCTTGATAATTTTTAAAAATCAACTCTAAACCATGACAATTCTACAGGATGTCTTCCACTCATGCATCTCCAAATGGGATAGTAAAAAAAAAAATTGATGCCAAATGTTATTTTGCTAGAATATATAACAGCTTGATAGCATAATTAACATATTAAAAACAAGGGCAGAACAAAGACTATACCAAATTGCACAGAAAAACTGCAGGTTGCATAGAACCCTAGATCACAAAGCTGTTGCTGTAGATTCCCTACAAAAACACTCAGAACATAGGCTATCTCCTCTCTCGAACACCTATAAAACCTGACAGCATCAAGATAGTGCTATTACAGGTGTGGAGAAAAGGGGTGTATTCTCTTTAATATTCATTAGCAAATGCAATCAAGATTCACAGGGGTGGAAAATAGCAAGAAAAATATTTAAAGTCATACTAATTATCCCTGTGAACATAATGAGGGCATTTTATTTCTGTTGGTCTGGCATCAACTGCATTTCATGCACATCCCATACACTTAAGAGTAGAATTTAAGAAACTATAAATACATCACTATAACACATAGGTTGACGGACAACATGTATCACTGAGCTACCACATGCTGAAACAACTGTTTAAAAGTTTCCAAAAATTCTTACCACAACAGTAGTATTTTTTGGAGAGATAGCAATGAACACTCAATTGCTTGTTCCTTTTACAGGACCGGTTTCGAGCAGAAGGAACAACTCTGAACAGAAATAAAAGCTATGCTCCTGACCACCTACTTTAAGGAAACACAAAGTTTAGGTTAAGTGAAGGGTTTATTTTTTTTTCTGATATGCTTAGGGCTCAAATGCGGTATGCAGTAGAACTACCAGACCAGGTTTCAAGATCTACTAATGTCTATTAGACTCACATTTAGAGTAATGAATAAAACAATGCTACACTTGATCATTTTTCTGGGCAGACTCTTTCTTGGAAGAGACTACTCAGTTTGGTACACATTGAAGAACTTACTATGAGCATCGTTTTCTCCAAGCAGAAGAATTTATTTATTTTAAAAACCAACAAAGTAGTCTCTGCCAATCCAAACATCTTTCCAAACCCCACTGAAGATCCGCAAAGAAATATTCCCACTTCTATTCTCCTACTCCATTAACACGCCAGGTACGAGCCTCCACCACCCATTCTATCAACATTTCTAAATAACTAGAAATTAAATAACCAGAACAGACACCAGCTTTACAGCGACAGCAAAATTTGTCCAAAAGAAAACTTACATTATATGTGTGTATCTATTCATCTGCACACCCCCCCCAAAAAAAAAACAAACAACAACAACAACAAAAAAACAAACCACCCAGCCAGAAAACAAACCACATGCTTAAGTTGTGCCAGATGGCTAGTACATTTAGAAACAGAAATGGTACTAAACTCATCTATGGATCAACTCAACCATATCATTGACAGCATAACCCAAGCTATGGTCCCTGTGATTTTTCCACCTATAATGTTTAACTGTAGTAATTTGTAGTCAATGTGCCTCAAAACGGCAGAGCTTGTGGTCAGTAAAGTATATACACACACTGAAATACTGTTCTCCATAATAATATATAGCAAATATATATAGCATATAATAAAATATACTACACATATAATATCATCATTACCTGTATAAGATATACTGCAATAACTATTTAATTATAAGACATTATATTTATTTTATATTGTATACCCGTATGTTACATAGAAGTATATAAAAACCATACACAACTTTCAAACTACTTTTAACTTTGAAACTCTGCTCAGTTGACATTTTAAAAACTTTAATTTCATTTGACGGTACTTATTCTGCTGCTTTTTGATACAGCTTTGTCTGAGTTACAGACTAGAGGGGTTTTTCTTTTACAAGCACAGAGATTAGCATCATATGATACTCGGTTAACTAGATCATAAGTACATGTGAAGTGTCTAGAACAGTGAAATTCTTTGTGGAGTATTAAAAACCCAAGCAGGGAAGACAACAATTACAGAAAAAAAGATGTTTCCTTCCACACCATTTTGTCTTTCTGACCTCCATTCTAAGGGTAGAAGATTGGATTTTGCAACTCGACCACCACGTTATTCAGCATATTTGTGATCTCAAGCAAGACAGTGAAGTCTTAGACATGCTCATGTACTCTCTAGCTGTGACTGTATGAATCAACTTCCTCTATTTATGGAAAATGGGTTTTAAATTAACTCTTGCCTTGGCATTTATCATCTACAAGCTTCATTCTCAAATTCATGGGATATCCTCTGTCCAGCACAGTCTGCCATTCCAACTAAGTTGTGTAACTCCTGCTGGCACAGCTAACCAAAGTTGACGCATGTCCACATTGCGGGGAAGGGGGGGGGGGAACCACAAATCGTTATTGTCTTGCAAACCATAAAATTCAAGCAAGTGGTGTTGAGACGGCCATTCCCCATTATCAGACCCACACCCAAACCTGTTTAAATGGTACCTCTTTCATTAGTTTGCTCCCTTTTGTAAAGGCAAAGCAGATGTAAACCCATATATCCAAAATTTGTTTTGTAGATTAGAAGCTGTATTTCTAATCTTAAGCACAGACTCCGCCTTGTTTTCTTCAGGAATCAGAGGTAATAAATGCTGTCAGTCAAGCTTACATTGAAAAGGAAAGAGATGGGGCACAGGTACAGTTGCTAACTGCAAAATAACCACCTTAAATAAATCTACCAAGGAATCCAACGACATCATTAAGTTTTAACCAGTTACTGTGTACCTGCAGGAAGGCGAAGGACATCCATTTAACAACAAGCTTCCTTCCTCATCCCTTTGCTCCCCTGACAGATCCCCATTAAAAATGCTTTATGACAATCACCTATATCATGCGGGTTATCTAAAATAAAGTTCTCTCACTTGTTATCATTAAGAGGTGCAAATTACCAACAGCTCACACCCAGCGTAAGATGTCTACTGAATAGATAGTACAGCTCTGTAGTCTTCCTAGTAGGGAGGAAAAAGCCACTTAACCAGATAAGCATGTCCTTTCAACTTCTCTCCAATTCCACCTCCTTGCCATACCGTTCAGCTCAAAGGAGCACCTAATCTAACCGAGACAGTGCCAGAATCAACACTGCACTTCAGTAAAAGAGCTCCCATAAACCCCAGTACTAACAGCAAAGCCACACTATAAAGGAATGTTCGATAACTTACTGTACACTTCTCATGAGCGCTCTCTGCTTCTTGGTTTAGGGAGATTCTCTACCACTTTCTTTACACGACAGTTGTCAAAACCTTTCCTCCGTCACACCCCGCAACTGCTGTCTCCTTACACCTTTGCTTAACTTGATCCCCCGTCGTCTCACTGCTCTTACACAAGCAAGACACCCTTAAACATACAGGAATGCTTGCTCTCCTGCAGCAAGGCATTACTGAACTCACACAGCAAAGACTTTATCTACATCTTAAGTGAAGATAAAAATCTATGAGCAATTTGATTATGCAGAACAAGCCCCAGACACATTTAATAGTATTCTCTAGTATTTTCTAAAGCAAGTCTTCCATGATATGCATTCAGACTACAACTCAAAATATTTTGCATGATATATCATTCACCTTTCTGAAAAAAAAGGTTAACACTGATAATGTCTTCTAGCTCTTTTAACCAGAGAGAATTAGAGGACAATTGAGGCACCACATGCCTATCTATAAAACGCTGGTCATTACTCTCCCTTCTGTGGAAGCAGCATATTGCAAGTACTGCTGTTATGAGACACACCACTATCTTTCAAAGCAGCAGGAAACTCAAATGCAAACAGAACTCTTTCATTTCGAGTCCAGGGCTGCAGGCAGAACTACTGGTTGAGCTCAGAAGCTAATTTTTATACAACCCTTCTGTCTTGCAAAAACTCCTTCAATACAGCTCCCACAGAAATAGCACAGAGAAGTCTAAAAAAATCCTTCTGGGAAAGGGGGGAAGAAAAGAGACAGGAAACAAAGGAACATTACACTAAGAGTTCTCTTCTGCTAATCAACAGAACCGTGCTGACATGATGTAAGAGCAGGCTTGCCACAGCCTGAAGAGAAGTTAAGAACGTGCACCAGAAACTTTACAAAAATCGGACGTGGTTTCCAAACCACAGAAAAAGGGAAGAAGAATAAATCACTAAAAAATGTCATAGAAGGAGAGCAAGCTATTAGCCAAAATACATGGATGAATAAAGGGACAAAACACAGCTGCAAAAGGTTCAAGAGGCTTCAAGAGAATTTACTTTCTTTCCATCCCAACAGTCCAATTAGCAATCATTGTTACATGCTGTAGCAATAGCTACCTAATACCTAGTGCCTCCCACACACTCCTCCTTACCCACAAGGAGCTGTGGAAATACTCACCCTCCAGTGTAAGTCACAGTGACTTCAAGAATCACAACGGGGAGCTGGCTCCCTGAGCACACAGGATGCATTTTATTGCCACAGTTAGTGTTACAAAACACACAGCCCTATCTCCTGTTATTGCATCTGCACTTCCTCTTCTCACCCTTCGGGATTCCCACCATGGTGACCCCAGAAGATTTTATGAGATAAAGGCTAGCCCGGACAAGATCTTACCAAAACATCAGTGGTGCCAGGGCACTGAGCACAATCTCTCCCCTACCCCTGCGGGGTCTGAACGCCTCGGCTCAGGGCCCGCTGTGACACGGTGCAGCTGCGTGAGCTCGCATCAGGCTGCTGGGACCTGAGCACGGGAGGAAGCCTCACTGGGCACCTCTCTCCCCTTCAGAGCTGCATTCCAGCTCCGACACTCGCCCTTGGACCTTGCCGGAGCCATGTAGCAGGCTTGTCTGTGCCTGGCCATTTGCCTTACTGATCCCGACCCTGAACTGCCGATTTAATCTCCTGGTGTTACCTCGCACCTCCCCATCACTACAGACTTGTCTGGTGATCACCAGGCTCTTGGTTGACCCTGATTAACATCAGGGACCTGCTCTACTCTTGTCTGGCTACCACAGGACTCCCCGCTTTGTTGGTGAGCTCACTGTCCTGCCTGCTTTGCTGTGACACTCAGCTTTCTGGCTTGCCTTTCTTTACCAAGTAATCCACTTTGTGCTTCTGTGACAAGTGGGACAGGGTGGCCTCACGGCTTAACAGAGCCACATTAAATTAATCTTTTGTCCATTCAGTTCTGCTCTAAATATTAGTAAACCATCCTGCTACACCAGCAGGGCACTGGGAGTTCTGTTACTAAGGTCACAAGGACCACTGGAGTATTTAAGTAATCACTGCTATCCAGAACAGGGCTACATTTGTCAAGGCTAAGCAAATGTTATATTTGAAACTTAAGTGGCCAGCAGCTCTTCAGAAAGGTAAGTAGCTAGAATACAAAATGGGATTTATTATTAAGGCTATAGCAGACTTCTTTACACTGTTTAGACTCCAAGCAACTAGAACAGAAGTTACTCGAACAAAACAATGCTCTACACCAGGACTGGGACCTTTATGCAGTAGCGTAATAGTAAAAATCCCATCACTGCCAGCTTACAGAAAGGCAAGAACTGGCGTTAAACCCTGCAGAAGAACAGGAAGAGTCTGAACAAGCTCTGCTGGGGAGGGGCAGGGGGAGGAGGGGTACACAGGGGGAAGAAAAGGGAAAGCAACGATTTAGTACCAGTTTCTTAATAATAGCTTCCTCCTGAGTTTCTGTTCTCCAGACCCATATAGTCACTAAAGTTGTTTTCTGCTAAACCCTTTCTACTCCCCTCAAGTGTTTCAGCTAAAACAGCTAACATGACTCAGTAGAAGCCAGCTTGTCCTCAGATGTCCAGATGTCAAAATTAAGTATTAGGCAGCCCTTGGCTTTAGAATAGGAACTTAAACAATTAAAACGAAGTCCCCAGAAATCTCAGAAAATAGAAATGAGTGTCTTTTCCAATCCTTGTGAGAGCTATTTGCTCTGGTATTGTATTTCACTTCCCCAGTACTCAATACGCCAGGCAGGACGTTCACTGCAAGAGCCCTACCATGTCCAGGAGGACGCAGAAGGCATCTGACTCAAAGTGCAGATTGACACAAATAGGATCTTGAAAGAAAGGAAACGGGACCCTGCTAGGCAGAGAAACAGAGAATCCTGCTTGTCCTTCCCTGTCCCCTCCCCTAGCAGGGCTCTCTCGCCACCCTGGACACTGCCTAACCAAAGCCAGTCGACTCCATCCCTACAGAGCTGCCCGCCAGGAGCCTGCCCTGCACATCTTGGCAGGGGGAAGGCACGTGGCGAAGGAAGCAAGTAGGAAGAAAGAAGACTGCCACAGTGGAATAACAGTGCTCAACGTGCTACTCATATCCGAGATCCTTGCCGCTTCTACAAAATTGCCTTCCAGAAAAATCTAGAATTAGACTCAAATAGGCATCATGACTAGTAGATACTGTTTTCCTACCCCGTCCCCCACTTAAGAGAGTCAGCCTTGCCTCAGAAAAGGCTGGAAGATAACTCAAAGAATTCCATCGTATGGTAAGGAACGCAGTGAAAGAGCTCATCAACAGTGCTAGAGCAGGTTTTGAACTGAACACATGTGCAGACAGCCACGTATTCCACTACAGGAACAGAATACAGAGTAACTGCTCATTACACAAGTACCACCCATCCCATGGACTGAAAGTAACACAGTGTTTTCCTTTTATAAGTAAATATACATTCCTGTAGTGGCAGGAATTTTGTGTTCACAAAGGGATCAGATCAAGGTTACAATGGACAACCCTCCTGATGGCAACCCTCAATTTCAAGTGTTTGACTGGAAGCTCACCAGTGCTTAGCAGATGCAGGAGTAGACAATCCAAGCCTTCTAGATAGTGGTTCCAGCTGCCAGGAACATGAATGAAGATGTATGTCTGGCATCATAACGTCAGTGTGAGACAAGTATCCAGGCTGTCTCACAGGCAGAACAGCAGCTATGCCTTTCAGTGACTTTCCTAAAATCCGGTTGTCTTGCAAATAATTAATTAAAAACTCATTTAAGTTTAATTAGGCAACTAATGAACTGAAAAAAATTATACCTGAGGAGACTGTGAAATGAACTAGCAGGCCAGGTCAAGCTTACTGTCCAGTGTCTTGCAAGGTTTGGGGCTGAAGCACCCCATCTGGATTATCAGAAGAGCACAAACCAACAGCAACATGATTACACTGTCTACAGCTAAGCCGTAACTGCTGATACAACTCTGAAGCGTGGACACAACTAAAGACCTTTTAGAGGCACCACTAATACCACACAAGACTTAGAGCAGGATCCTCTTGAGTTAGTTTTAATTTACAAAAGCCTCAACCTCCTTCCCTTTCTCCCCGCAAAGCTCTCAAACACAGCCCCACAACAGAATTCACATTACTCCCCATCAACAGCTGAGTAAGTGCTCTACTCCTCAAAGAAATACTTAAGCACACTCTTGATAATAATCTATTTTTGGTCCAAGAGTTTTACTTCAATGTCTGTTAAAAAAAAATTAAATCCTGATTAAAATAAAGCCAACCCATTACCTCAAAATGATGTTCTGGAGCTTTATGTCATCATCACCTTCATCCTATGCTGGCCTATTTTAGCGTTAATCTCGTGTTCTCCAATGAAAGCTATCGTTCAAACAGAAAGCACTGCAAAGCAAAGCAATGTAGCAGGCGCTGGCTGGGCTAGGGCTCATCCTTCCCACGCCTGCTCCTCCTGCAGCTACACAGGCTCTGCACTCCAGCGGAGCTGGTTTCAGGTGGACCATAGGGGACAGACCACCTCCAAAAGCACAAAGGGAGCCAAATTCCCACCTTTAAAGCATAGCTACAAGGTCCTGCCTGGCAACTGACTCCATCCTCTGAAGGGAGCGGGTGGAAACTCCTGTCCCCACCTCACTTGCTGGAGTTCCGGAAAGCAACAAAGGATCAGACCCAGCCCCGTATCCACTATTTGCTCCAGGCAAGACACCCCACAAGCAGTGGGTTTTTCAGATCACATTCTGAAGTACCTAGTTAACCCCACGCAGTACAAAATGAGTTTTGGTATACCTGCAGCCTGGCAGTAATTCACAGACACATAAGCTCTTATTTGGTTGTAAGCCCTTCTTGGATAAGGTATTCACGCATGACCCCGTTTCATTCTGCCACCGTGCATGGCCTGTTAAGCACAGTATTCGTTCCTACGTGGCTCCCAATGCAGTGTGCGTGGTACTGCTGAAGTGGGGACCCCACCTTACAAGCATTTGGTACTTCTGGTGATTGCCAAAATCAAACAGTCACCATTCAAGAAAAAGACATGGAGTTTGACATGGTACAAGTATACCCGAGTAAGATTTCACGGGACTAGGAGAAAAAATACACTTTCAATTCCAGACATTCGCTTGCATAAGAAAGTAAAGCCCGTATTCAAGAGCACAAAGTACAAGTTACCCGCAGGACTCCATTACCAATTCTCATTACCAGAAGCAGGGCATCAGCATAAACAAAAATTTGCAGGTGTTATCAGGGAATTCTTAATAATGACAACATATACAACATTTCCCACTAGACTGTTACAGACATTGGTTACATCTAATACTGGAGCTGACTTTAAAAGTCACTCAGTTAATATTTTTTTACTTTCAAACCCACAACTTTCTGGAACGCTGTCACAGAAGCAGGTGTCAAAACACACTAATTATCTGTTAGAGCTTCACTGTTACTAAAGTTTTTTTGCTCTATTGCAACATCCCAAATTCCCCCAGGCACTTTTTATTTCCTGTCAAAAACTTCTGCCTCACCACTCAAAAACAGACAGGCGGGAATATTGGTCTGAATAAAAATTAGCTTTTTTTCCCCTCTCTCTCAGGCAATTTTGCTTAGTAGGCCTAAAAAATAAAAAGCCATGGGGAAACAGGGAGAGAATAAGTATACCACTTACACTACTTGAAATGTAGTTCCTTCCAACCATAACATGCAACACCAATTTCCTTAAGTCCACCACGGGCAGCACCCCACAGGGCACAGAGGCTGGCTCGACACTTCAGTGTGAGAGGGAAGGGGCGTAAACAGTTCCCGCAGCTTTAGTCAGGGGTGCATTTATGAGCACTGACCACGACCTCCTTTCTCCATCATCATCTCTGAAGCACCAACAGTCTAAGCCTATTCTGTAGCAACTACATGAAGCTCCTGTCTTAAAGCACTGTGCACTGTCAGTGGGAAAACCGGCGTTCGCGCTGGTCAAGCAGAATCAGCCAAGGACTGCTGGCTGACAGCGTGCAGCAAAGTTAACTACATGGAACAATCTACAAACACAGGGTAAGACTAACATTTACAGAAATAAGAGTGGTGTTAGTCAACTCTTACCTTAGATTTGGGGCAAGAGATGCTAACAGAGCACCAATGTGGTTCTTCGGTTATCTTAACAATCTTCGGTTATCTTAACAACTTGGTATTAGAATATTATGCAACATCAGCCAAGGTCCCAAACATCAGATACCTACACTACAAAATGCAGCTCCAAATTTCCAAAGAGGAACAGATCAGAGAACGTTTGCAGAAATAGCTGATAGAGAACAATACAGCCTTAAAGTAACAATAATCACCTACAGAGCAAAATAACTTTGGTTTTATCCAGTTCTCAGCCACAATGAGCAGTACTGTTACTTCCATACAATGGCAGAGGACTCAAGAACCTCAAAAAGAGGTGTACTATCTTACACTGCACTCACGTGATCTGCTGAAAGACAGGTTTCAGGCTACTGCTGGGGTTTCACAGTTCTGCCACTATTTCTGCCTAACTTGTGGGAACCAAGTAGCACTTCCCCCCGTTTCCTTATAATACATGGACTAAATACCACGTGCAACTGCCCATATGTACAATCCTTTTAATGTAATCAATTACACAGTTTCTGTTGGGGTCATCTGGGAAAAAAAAGTCAAAAGAAGATAAGTAACTGGAGTCAGCAGATCTGAAAACTTGATCTGTAGAGGAGTGACAGCTCTCACAGTGCCAGCATTCCTTCCTTCTCTCTGCTAAATTGCATTAAAAGCGACAGCTAAAAACAAGATAAACATTTCCCCAATATTAAGCTCTCCACAAGAGCAAATGCTGCCATTTCTGAGATATTCCGCAATTCAAAAATGGAAGGGAAAACAGCTAGTGTGTTTATAAAGAGAAGAAACAATGCTTATAATGCAAGCCTCTTCCTAATAGCAGGTGTTTTGTGAAGCAGTTTTTGAACATGTATTGTACCACTACAGATCTTTCACAACTACAGAGAGCATGTAGAGAGTAGAGCTACAATCTCAGAAGCACTCACATTTGGCAAATGACAACAAAAGAGCCAACCACTGGACTTTGAAGAACTTCTATCTGTTCTGGAAAACCTGGGCCAGCCGCTCAGATAAGTAAGTATTCATAAAAGCACAATTTTTTCAGTCTTGCAGAAAACAAGAACAATTCCGTTAGACCACTGCATCCCCTCTCTTTCAGTGACTGTTAGGGATCTGCAACAAGGCAAGAACATCCAGTAAGTCTAACTTAAACGTTGCTGGTTTGGAAGGGATGGATTGGTTTTGTTTTAGACGCACACAACTTTCACATTGTGTCATACCGTCAGAGCTCAGTTTTCCAAGGTTGCGTTCATGCGTTCTGTAGCAGTCACCAGCTTTTCAAAACAGAATCTAAAAGCAACTGTAAGATGTCACACCCTGTGTCTCCTGCAAAATAGATCTAATTTTCCATTACAAACCGGTGATTGTTCCTGGGCAGGGGGAGGAGGGGAAGAGAGAGGGGGAGACTAAGAAAGGGAGCTTTTATACTATCTACCAGATTTTTCTTTTCTTTCTACCACCCTCCTTCCTACAATTCTACAAGCTGAATGACAGCCAGAAAAAAAAAAAAAGAAAAAAAAATCAATGAAACTATTTTCCATTGAAATATCAAAACCAAACATCTGAGAAGTTCCATGATACAGTTCAATTACACTGTTAAACACAAGGAACATATAACCACCTTTACGAACTCACTAAATGCTTTAAAACACACATCTCAGAAGACACCAAGAGAAACAGCTTTCAGAAGGGCGCACTGTAGTACTGAGCGGAACAGGAAATGAGGAACAAAGAAAGGAATTTCATAGATTCCAGATGTACTCTAACACCAGCTGGGAAATACAAGCAAGAATCAACTAAAGCCTCGTAAAAGGCTACCACTAACTGTTTTCTTCTCAAGTTCTTGAACAAAAGTAAGTAGCTGTAAACAATTTGTAAATAGAAATATTTTTAGAAGAAATTGGAAACAGTAATAAAAATAAACTTCTTCCTCTCTCTCCTACTTTTAAGGAGTTTAAAACCCAGCCATCAGTGCATCTGGGTTTTCGAGTTTTTTTTTTTAAATATAAGAACTCTGTATAAGCAGCCATAACAGAAGCACAACTGTATTCACAGTTGTCAGTTTTACAATACTTGGAATATTAAAGCTGAATGAAACTTGAAAGCAAGGAAAATCAAAACCAGTAAAGTTGTTCTATAGTACATGCCTTCTGCATAACTGGAACTGAATGGGAATTTACATTCCTAAAAAACAAGTTAACAGTCACCCAAAAACTTTGTTCCTACAGCTATCAATTAAAAAAATAACCACCCTAGGTTAACAACCCTGGAAACAGAACTCCTGCACAAGTTAAAATACCCATCCGCTCGCTGCGTAACCCAACATCTCCAATGTTTTACGTTCCTCTTCTGAAACACAAACTCAGCTCTTTCAACGCGAACTTTTTAAATGGATTTTGAAATTGAGTAACAAGTACAGTGACAAAGACAAGTATATTTCCTCCTAAGGTCACTGTAAAAGATTAAAAGAAAGCTTAAGCATGCAGCTTATGGAACACAGACCTGCATTAATAGAAAACTCCCCCTTCTCCCATTATTGCAGAAATAGATGTTCTTCCCAACTTCAAGGCTTTCCATGAATTTGTTTCATGTGGCAGAACTGAGATGCTTCATCTAACGTTTGTCCACCTACTACCAGCTTATAAAAGTACATTAATATTTATGCAAATTAAACACTGCATCAAATGCTACCTGTTCAAACCTACCAGTCATTCATAAATAAGTGAAACACTCACCCTCTTATCATCCATCATACTAAGCCATTTTAGTTAATGGCGATGCAATCACACAGTTACACACCGCAGCAGGTAGGGAACAGTAAGGTTCAGTTGTCGGACTAATGAAGGGATCCTCGTTTTGCCCCAGTGCTCCCTGAGAGGTAATAACAAGCAAACGCACAAGTCTCTAATCAGGTAGAAAAAAAAAGACAAGACTTCTGAGGTTTGGAATGAAAACTGAAGGGCAGAACTCTCAATCAACCTCAGAAGTTAGGCAAGTCAGACCAGGCTGGAAGTCTTCAATATTTGTGTTCCTTCCTCAACAGACCTCAAAAATACAAATACACCACATTTTTTCCCTTTCAGACAGAAAAGGGGAAAACATACACCTCAAAGCCCTCAAACCTTCCACTGAATCTTTAAAGTGTTTTATACTTGTCAATGATCCATGAAAAATTTTGAGAAACAAAAACAGAAAAAAAATAATCCAGTTCTTCATAATTTTGAAGCTTCACATCTCATTTTTGCAAAACTTTCACCCAGAAAGTCTTTACAGGAGGAAAACAACATGTGAAGTTTCAGGGAAGTTGCTTTCCCTTGGTAGAGGTTAGGATGGGAGAGGAAGGAAGTTAGATTTGTTTCGGTTTTATTCCAAAACAAAGCTTTTAGTTGGATCCTGAATTCAGTCACCAGTCCACTATGCTGAAGAAATCAAACAGGCACTGTTAAAGAACAGATACTTCATAAGGTTTAATAAATTTTGCCAAAATCAGGAGGTAAGAGAGCTATTCAGAATGTGCAAGTCTATGATCAGCTTTTCAGTTTAATAAAATATAACCTGTTATTAACTCCAAGCATATCTCAAGCTTCTCCTTGATTTAAACCACAAAATAGAGAAGCCTCTGGTACTAGAAGGTTTAAAAACACGACACTAAGACATACTAGTTCATGTTTTAACCATTAATATATGCCTTAGGTGACTTGCTCCCCAGACGCATTAATAGTCCACTGGCACACACAAACATTCATTTTTTTTCTACATATTTGGCCAAACATTTGTTGGTCTGAAATCATAAGTAATATAACTGTCTGATATTTACATCTTTTATAGTATTCAGAAAAGACTACAATCTTCTGTCTTTATTCTAGGCTTCTCACTCTCACTGAGGAAACTCTAAGATTTATTTTCCAAATGCACCAGCTTGCAGAGGGCTTTCCCACAAGTGAACTTTCACAACATGAAAGGTATTAAATACTCCTTAACAACCTCGAGTGGATTTTGCCTCATCCTTTCCCTCAGCCTCTCCAAGAGAAAAATTGCTACAGGAGCTACTAAAAGATTTAATTCTGCTCTCACAGAGGTATAACTATCGGTTTCAACAGAATTCTTCACAATTTACACTCCTGTAATGGAGATCAGTCAGTCCTTCATCAGCCAGAGGCTAAGAAAGAATAGAGGGAATACCTGAAGGTCCTTTTGCAGTCTATAGTGTTTATCTGTTCTAAGATTTTTAACCTCATGTACGCTATCAAAGGTATTTTAGAAGGTTTTTTTAAAGTGTATTTTCTAATCTTGCCGTAGGCAACACCCTCCAGTGTTTGCATGAGAAGGTCTTCTGTAAATGGGAGCATCAGTGCAATAAATGGCTTCGTATGATAACAGAGCGTTTGACAGCATATCTGCATAAGTAGAAATCTTGCTGTGATGCAAAGAAAGGAGGGGGGGGGTCTGTTTAAGCATAAACATGATAATCAACATTAGGTGCCTCAGCTTCAGAAGACAAGTATGTGACAGAGAAGTGGGGCAGCTGAGCGAGTCCTAATCAATTAATACCAACTAAAACATCTAAATTTTCATAAGCAGCTAAGGCTCCTGAACTGAGTGTGAGATGCAAGTATTTCTCAGGGGGAAGGTCAGAGATACAGATACATCAGTTTGTCAGAGTATCCTCTTGGTGGTCTCGATGGAGTCTTAACATTCGTTCTCCAGAGCAGCTGACCAAGTCAGTGTATATCAGAGGCTAACAAATACAGCCTCATCAAGAAAACAACGTACTATGGAAGGGGAGCGGACTGAGGAGCACAGAAAGATTCAAGCGGTCTCATGACACTGCCAGTATACGGACCTGAAAGCAGGGGATGCACCTGCTGCCCCCTCCATCTGATTTCCCACACATGCACACTCCCGGACAAGCTCCTGATACTTGTCCAGGGACAGCTCTAACTTCCACTCCAGTGCACCGACTCAGCTCACTACAATGGACAAAAAACAAACCTGACAAGAAAAATAAGTTGCATTCTTTGGGTCTGCTTTGCAAATTGAACTGGACTTTTTTTTTTGTTAGCGGAGGAGCATCAGTCAACACCAGGCGTGTTTGGGGTGGGGGGGTGTGAATAGTGCTTCATAGCTGGGAGCAAGATGAGTAGGAAAGGGAAAAAGCAAGACGTGCCTTTTCAGCAGCAACAAGCTACTAATTTGGGTGAGCATATCATGATGCCATGCCTTGGACTGCACCTATAAGAACAGAATCCCAAAGCAACGTGTGAAACATGGAGGAGAACAGTATCGGGCAGAACAGAGACACAAGAACACAGGAAGGGAAACCAATACAGGGATCTACCTAACCCAGTAATTTCAGAGATACAAATTTGTTTTCAACCAGTAATAATAAAATAATGACACAAAACCCCATCAACCAGTCTGAAGAGTAATTCAATGCAATGAAAAATTTTCAAAAGCTTTTTCTGGAAAACTGCGAAGCTAAGATATCCAGCACTTACGTAACATCCTCCTGTAAGAGCATTTGGTATCTGACCAGCAGATAATCACCTCAATGAGAAGACAAGGAAACAGTTCTCATAAGAGAGATTAGAGAACACATTTTTCAAATATAGTAATTGCAAAGGAGGACAAAAAAAACCTAGAAAGTTTGCTTCCTGACATCAGAGGCTCTGAGCAAATCTGTTAAATGCTCTGAATTTACCTCTACACACTCCAAAAACGAAGTCACGTTGGCTTCCAGTCTCTTATAAGAATCCTTTTTTACTTAAAAGAAAGTGAAGTTATGGATAATTTGATGTCAGGCTGGCAGCCTCAAACACAAGCATCTTCCATTTCTTCAAAACTACATTCACTGAAGCATTTTCCACTCCGACCTTCATTTCTTTCTCTCACTTGCAGAAACTATGCTTTGGTCTCCATTTTTGCTCCAGCCACGGCTGTTCCTGACAGTCCCCAAACAGTCACAGCTCTCCTCTCTAGAAATAGCACTGGTCCCAGATCTTTCCCATTCAGCACGCTGCACACAAGTTGCTCAGAACACAACCACCACCAAATTTAGCAAAGTTTGAAACATTGAACCAGCGGTGAAAAGTCTGCATAATCTATTCTGCACCCTCCACAGCCTGTCAGACTCAAGCCTTAAATAGCATTTCAGTCAATCAATAACAACAGAAGTTGACACTTTATTTTACTTACGCAACATCAGTTTAAGCTGTACTTGTTAATTTTTTAATGTGCAGAAATGATCTTGAGGAGTCTTGAATATATTCAGGGTGAGATGCAAATAACTTTTATTTCTTTCTTTACTTGTTGGTCCACTGACTCTGAAACACTAGAAAAATCATTATCTTCTTTATAAGAAACATTTTACCATTTCCTAAATAACAATTTTCTATTATAGATATATATATATACACACATAGGTACCTGGGAAAAATTCTTTCATTCTAAAAATATCTATTCAACAACCTTTTGCCCCATTTAAATGGGGATAAATCCTTTTACAGTATTATGCAGTGAGCATATTTAGTCGTACTTACATCTACAAGTAACCACTTAAGACAAGGCACTAAATCCCAACAGATGACATTAAAAGGGACATCTTCTCAAGGCAAAATGGATTTCCCTGATCAACTGCAGGATTATTAGACTTAAGGGAGGCCTTAAGTTTGTCAGGGACAAGATAGTTCCTCCTTAACCTTACAGAAATGCAGAGAGGCATCTCTCAAACATCTATTCTCTACCAAGTTTAACGGTGCAAAGGCAGTAAATACCTTCTCTTGGCAACTGGCTTGCTTAAACACTAGTATACCAGCACTTAAGCAAATACCCTGCCTGACTTCACCCAAGACTCTCAGCTTCCCAAAGACAAGTTCAAGTGCTTTCACAATGCCTTAAACTACATAGCTCTATATGAATTAGGAAAGAAGGCACAGCAAAGTTAAGAGTCAGAAAGACAGCACAGTCTACAGACCAACAATCCTCATCTAGTCAACTGGACTGTCACAATATAAATGAGGTTTTTGAGTTCTCAGAAAACGGTGGTTTTACCATTTGAACCGGGTAAGTTGTGAGTGGAGCACCAACCCACATCAGCTAGTGGCCAACCTCTATCACAAAAATTTCACAGCTTTGTGCTTCTGATCACACTTAGCACTAAGGAGAGACCATCCTGCCAGAAGTCCCACATTTCAGACTACGACCTTGACACCTGTAACCACAAAAGGTCCATCCCTGGCCCTTTCTAAAGGCGATAAAAGAGTTTCAGAAGTTTATGAATGTCTTAAACGGCAACAAGCCCTTACTGCGTACAAGTGGACCATTATGATCTCTGAGGTCAACAGGAAGATGAGCAAAGGGTCCTCCTCGTTATTTTATGGCCCTTGGTAACCTCTTGATGTTCAGTATCCTCCCGTCCCAATTATCATTCGAAACCTATGGGACAGTTTAACCTCTATAACAAGCCCTGCTACCGCTAGAAAAACGCGATTTTAGAGCAGAGCCTAATACTCCCAGATACTAGAGTACTAGCTTTCAGGGACATGGAAAGCTTGTTACTTTACAGTGAGAATTTGCAAGTGAGCCGTTTCTTTTTTCCAAGTATAAATAATTTCAAAGTAAAATCTGGCAGAAAGTTCTCTGCTAACCAGTATACAGCTTTGCATAGCAGAAATGCTGAATGTGAGCTTTTATTTTTTCAACTGAAAGTTTAATAGCTGATGCCATTTAAGGAGGAAAAAAAGTAGCAATTAACTGCAGTATATTTAATAAATATTATTAACAGTACCACACAAGTCATGTTGTCAAGCAGAAGGACTCTCTTTGTAGTTTCTCCAGCCAATCATCAGCCATAGAGCCTTGTGTTGTTTCCTTTCAGGTTTTGAAACACTGACTCATGGAAATATCAGCACTGCACACTTCCTCAAAGTGGCAATCTTATAGGAAGTGTTTGTTTAGTCTTACATGACACATTGTTTTGTTTATGTATAAGGGATTCCGGTAAATATAATTTTCAATTAAGGAAAAAGAGACAAGAGGACAACAGTTTCAGTTATGGGAAGCCAAAATAAATCAATTTCAAATAGTCATTGGAACAGTGCATCCATTAGCACAGACACTACTTTCTTCTTTTTACTGGACGTAACTTCCTTGCAACAGACATGAGAAGTAGCCAGGCATCGAGTTATTTCAATTCAACAAAACATAAAAGAAACCAGAAACTGGACAAGAGGTAGCACAGGAACAATTCCTCTTAACACTGCCACCCACCGTGACAGAGTTCATATCGTTGCTCCACAACTTCAGTATCGTAAGGAGACATTTTTTGGAAGTGGCATATCACTGGCAGTACAACCAAATGAGGCAAACACGGGTTCCTAAGAAGCTCAAGAGTTCACATTTTCAACAGATGAAAACAGACAGCTCAAGCCAAATCCAAACATGACTAGAAACAACACTACTCCGAAAGGGGAAGCATTTAGGCAATCTGGGATGTAATTACCCATCTAGCTAAATACGGTTGATTCTACACAACCCAACAGTGTCAAAAGAACAAGTTACACCAGCAGTAGAAAATGCCTTCATTTACCTGCAGCTTCTTGGAAATGCAGGACAAGACCCAGCCATAGCAAGACATTACATTAAGGCATTCAAACACCTCCAGGCTACAGATGATGTTTTTTGCACAGCCTGAAGCCTTCGAACTGCATCAGCCTCTCTATTAAGAGACACATGCCACCATGAGGGTCTCACCCCGACCTCACACTGCGATTGCGCTGATTCCTGAAAGCATCAGTCCTACATTTCATCAGATTTACACCAAGGCATACTTGTATATCAGTGCCCCCATTCATGATTTGCCAGCAAAGGTGCT
Source organism: Cariama cristata (assembly GCF_000690535.1). Taxonomy (NCBI): domain Eukaryota; kingdom Metazoa; phylum Chordata; class Aves; order Cariamiformes; family Cariamidae; genus Cariama; species Cariama cristata. The sequence goes on from NW_009630283.1 coordinate 25,651, forward strand.
ACAGAGAAGGAAACATCTTACCAGATCTTAAAGGATATCTGAAAGTCAGATCAGTCAGAGTTTGGCCATGAAACAAGCTCTCAAGGAACAGAACTGACCACTTCTAGAGCATGATAAATCAAAGCAAATCAAGATGGGAAATGACTTATCCCTTTGTCCTCAAATAACTTATCCCTCAACCCATTAAAAGATTTAAAGCCTCCTGTCACTACAGAAGAGAGAAACCTACAAGATGGCAGTGAATGGGAACTGCTAAAAGACAAATTTAGTCTTGGGAATAGGTGACAAAAGTAGTGTCCCTCCAGTGTTCAGCGTCTCCTTTCAAATCCACTCACAGGACTTTTTCCAGGGAGTCTACAAACCTCCATACACAATTTCTTCAAGATTAGGATTGCTTTACAAGGGGTGTTAGATTAGAAATACTCCCTCAACACACCAGAGCAAACCTGCCACTTTTATTTTTCTGACAAATTTCACAAAACACAGAAAGGTATTTAACTTTCGAAAACAAATCCCAGAAACTTGTGCTCCTGCCACGAAAGCTGATGAATATGCCTTCAGTCACCTTCTAGCGAACAGAAGAGCTCGGTTTTGTGCGTACTGATCATCGCCCTCTGCTGCAGTACAGCAGCAGGCCTGGGCGCAGCGGCAGCCACAGAGCGCCTGGCATTATTGTTGCAGTTCATTGAGTAAAGATCTTCTGCTCAGAAGGCAGCAGCGATGCTGTCCCGGTGATGCACGCAGGTTTTCCTACTTACTCTCCACGCTACAAGGCAGAAAAGGCAGTACTGCACATTAATCAAACGCTTAGCTCCGATGAGAACTCTGGTAACTGAAGTCACCAGTAGGATTAACTTGAGTCTGTGATTTAACTAGATTAATCTCAAATCTTTTGCTGCTGTTATTATCTTCGATCTCTTCTACCACTCAAAGAAATTCCCACACTCTAGTGACATCAATCATTTGGGTATGACATCATCACTGTTTTCTTCTCAAAAAAAAAAAAAAACCCCAAACACCCAAGAGTCATCATCCTATATGCAAGATGTGTTCTTACTCCTTTCACTAAAAATCACCAGATAGGAACAACCTGCAACAGCATCACTTGCACAGTGTCCAAATTTCTCCCTTATGAAAAGACTTTTTTTTTTTTCTTCTCTTTTTTGAAAAGAGCCAGAAAACAAGTCTCTGACCATAGTCTTACTGAATCTATTTTCTGGATGTATAAAAGAACACAGAATCAACACAAAATTTTCAGTTTATGTCATAAAATTTTACTTCTTAAAATCTGCTATCACTAAACTACCTGCTAACAATTAATAAGGAAACGATCCTAGCAATGGTCTCTTTGAAATGCTAATGCCACTACCCAATAATGAGATTTCCTATGCTAACTCGAGTCTCAGTTGCATCTTACACGACAATTGGTGGCTGCGAATTTGCTTCTACACGCACGGATACGCAGGAGGAGATTTTTCAAGAGCGTTAATGGGAACCTACAAGCCCAGCTCCCTCAGCACCCACCACTGCGAGCCCGGCGACAAACTCTCCCAGCTCCCCTCAGGCTGCCAGCCCACCGTGCCCAGCGGAGCCAGGCGAACCGCTCCCTCCGCACACGGCTTCGATCCTCTCACGGAAACGAGGGATTTTCCCTCCCGGCCGGCACACTCAGAACGCGACCAGGGAGAGTTTAATCCGCACGCTGACATCTGTCGCTTACTTTCTAATAATGTGGTTTGGAACTCGATCAACGGCAAGAAGAAGGGCGAATCTCCAGAGGCGAGCCGTGGGG
>NW_009630284.1:0-17595 GCF_000690535.1 Cariama cristata
TGCTGGTTGGTGGGCTGCTCCAAGGTGTTGCTAGTTGATTGGGGTAGCGTGTTGCCAGGACAATATTCTTGTATAACCTTGTATAAGAGGTCTGCTATTTCTGCCATTTATGCCTTTTTTTTAATAACAAGTGTCTAACTGTGCTTTAGCTAACAAAGCTTACGTTTCTAACAGGTACATAGCAACATACCAAAGGTAAAACTGTGGGCCTTCAACATCAGCCTAATTATTCAAGCTATGCCAACAGGGTAGGCCAAGATGCCTCTTTGCATGTGTTAGGTTAATTATTGTCGAAAATGCTACTGTAAAAACACTTTGGAAAAATAGTGTTTGCACAGCACTAACTCAGCCTCTGCAACCGTAACTCAGAGTATAGCAGCCTCATCACACCAACCATGATTCTCCAGAGACACAAGAAGCTTCTGAAGGTAGTGTTATTTATCTGTGGCCTGCGTCCCACACGCTGCTCATCATATAGATCTCTCAAGTTTTCTCTGTCTGTCAGACTTCAGTCAGCAGGATTAACCTCTCCAGTTGTATCACTATTTGATTATTTCCCTTCGCTCTCCTCAGGGTTTCCTAAGCTCACCAGCAGTAACTCTTTGTAATTTAATCTTTGCATAGGCTACTGAAAACCACAGATGTGTGAAAGAGACTGTGAAGTTTATACAGAATAAATAATTGTGAGCTAGAGATTAGTTTTCAATTACTGTTTTATTCCCATGATTGAAGACACAGTCAGGTTTTGTAGTTCAGGATTTTGGCTGCAAAATGTGGTAACGGGCAAGGGTATGTATTTGAATTGTAGGGAACTACTTAATCTGCCTACTATTCTGGGGACTAAGTTTAAACCACCAGAGGGAGCGTGGGTTAATGATTCATTGGCAGCTGTTGTTTGTCGTATGGAAAGAATTCCCCTTCCTTGCAATCTGCAGATGAAATAGGAATATTCCCTTGGTCAATTGTGAGAGCAAAGGGTGGTGAGGGAGCTAATCCATTTTATCACCAGTTTTGTTTAGGGTAAGGGAAATTAGATTTCTTTCTTTGTCTTTCATTTCTGAATATCTTCCACCTTGTGAAGAAGGGCAGGATGAAGGAAGGTTCGTGTGCTTTCAGTAGGTGTAGCTGGCAGTGAAAAGTGACTGCATGGCAGCTGTGTCAGTCTTTCCAGACACGACATACTGTCCCCTGCAAGCCAAACTATTAATCTGAAAAAGAAAGAAAAAGGATGGGAAAACAGTTAGCTTGGAGTAAGAAAGACAAAAGTAGAAAGACAGCAGGAGTAAACGGGCAAGGTTGAAGTAACAGAGTAACATCCCTGTTGAACATGAAGCAACAGGAGGGGCAGGAACAAGAGAAGCCTTAGGAAGTTGACAACATGTCTCCCTTCACGGTAAGCAGCTCCTCTCCGCGCTGGGGCAAGCCTCGTACCTGTGCCCGCTTGCGGAAGGCCTCCTGTGCAGCCTTCTTGTTCTCGCTTTTGCCCACCCATGCTGCCAGGGCAGAGGCTTGCAGGGCTCTCCCATATGAAAAGGTCAGTTTCCAAGGCTTAGGCAGAGGGGACTGATTCATGGCATTCAGGTTGACAGAAGCCTCCTCTTCACTCTGACCTCCAGACAGGAAGCAGATTCCTGCAAGAAAGAAGTTCTGAGGCTTAGAAATGGAGTGCTCCAGCCATCACAATCCCTGACTTTTACATGTCAGAGAAGTGAGCATGTCAGATGCTGGAGCAAGGCCAGCAAGAGTGACAGTGTGAAGGGATACATAGGGATGAATCAGAAATTACCAGGAACAGCAGCAGGAACGGTGCGGAGAAGAGTAGTGACAGTTGCTACGGCTACATCCTGAGGGGTGTACTTCTTGGGAACCATGTTGGGTTTCAGCAGTGTCCCTTCCAGGTACACATGATGATCATTCAAGGCCTTGTAGACAGCAGCCAGAACCTGAAAACAGGAGGACTGAATACAGACCTCTGCTCAGCTCAACCTGCTATGGAAAGACAGCTTATTCCTTGAGAGTGTGAGAAGATCAAATTGAACTTTGCTTTCTCATTAAATTTATCACAGCGGCTGCAGTCCTGGATACACCACTGCTTTTGAGATGACCAGGATACCATTCTTCATATTTACTGGATTTCTCCCTGCAAAATGAGGTACTGACAGAGAGGTAAGTGATTTTGCTCCCAATTCATCTTTTTGAGATTGAGAATGCTTATATTGGCAGTTTGAGTGGAAATCCAAAAGCATGGATTCTACTGTCACATTTGCTATTAACTCATTTGACTGTGAGCAACTCATTTTTGTGATGCAGTTATGAAGTACTGCTTTGGTCAAAACTCTTTAAGATCTGTAAGCACAAACTGTGTAAGATTAGCTACTAATTTGTGAAGGGGAGGAGAGGGCCAGGAATCTCTTACCTTTTCTGTGACATACTGACAGCGCTGGAGATCGTGGTCTCCATCAGGCAAGATTTCTGGCTCTACAATGGGCACCAAGCCATGCTAAGAAAAGAAAAACAGGGAAGTCTTTAGGGGTATGGAAGAAAAAATGTTCTTGTTGTCTACCTGACTTTGGTGGTATTCCTTCCTGCTGCACTGCCCTTCTTCCTCATCTTTCCCAAAACCCTTGCAGAGATCCTTTCAAGTTACATAGCATGTTTTCACAGGGAACAGTGAGAAGGGGCAACAGCATCTCAGAAAAGGTTGCTGGAGGGTAGATACCTGTTGGCAGATGCTGGCATAGCGTGCCAATGTGTTGGCATTCTCTTGGATGGCGAGCTGAGAGGGTGTTGTGCTGGTAATCTTCAGCACTGCACGCCACTTGCCAAAGTCAGCACCGTCTTTCTTGTACTGGGCACAGCGCTCAGCCAGTCCATCCAGCCCTGCAGATGAAAGAACAGTGCTTCACTGAGAGCAGTTCTTCAGGACATCACTCTGAAAAGTACCATGACACCAGCCAAGACTGCAACTCAGGTGAGTCATCCCATGGCTTTTGCTGCACCAGTTATAGCTTAGGCTCCTTAGGTCTCTCCTTACCTTGGATGGTGGTTTCTCCATTTGTTCCTGCTAGGGGTGCTGTGCCTTTATCCAGCTGTGGACACCAGAAGAACAGAAACGGTTACAGAGAGATGGATATCAGACTCATCCTTATCTTCTTACCCATGGCTAGTCTGTCTTTGCAGGCTGACTGTGAGTAAAGTATAAGGCTGAACATGCTAAGTGTGCAAAGGCGGGAAATGTTGGAGCAAAGAGGAAGGAGTGGATTGGGTAAGACGAAGGGGCAGAGTGTAGATGGCTGCATGGAATGGCTCGAGAGCTGTGTCAGATGTGGAAAGGATGATTTAGGTTACTGCATGGAGGGATTTAATTGCAGTGAATGGTGAGTAGATGGGAGTTGGTGAATGAAAAGTTCCTGCATAAAATGCAAATGTGCGCCTGGTTAGTTGTACAAAAGCAACACAGAGAATGGTGGCAGAGATCCTCTAGTGATTTTAAATCCAAGCACAAAAAAGGAAAAAAAGAAGAGTTTGGCAGGACAGAATGCAGCCCCGTATGTAATTTTCACTGGAAATATGGTTTGGATTATGCTGTCAGCAAGACATGTACAGATACTCACCTTTATTCCCACCACAATGCCTTTCTCTTTGATGAGAGCTGGAAATGGCTTTCCGTTGCTGTCTTTCTGATAAAGAGTCTCGTGGAAGAGGATCACTCCCCCAATGCTCTGGTTGATGGAAGCATCTGAAGAGAAGAGGATCTCTCGAAAAGCCCGGCGATTCTCCTCTGTGTTCTCCACATTGATCCTCTGAAGCCTGTTCCCCATGGTACCTAGCGGGGCAGACAAAGGTTAGACAGAGAAGTGTTAGATTTGGCTGGCCTCCTGGTCCCAGTATATAGTAATGAACTGGGGCTTCAGTTCAGAGCTTCCCTTCTCAAGCCATAGTTTGTTAGCTTTTGTTGCTATAGACGCAGCCCTGCCTGGCTGAGTTGTTCATGCTCAGTCAGCAGTTCTTAAATGTTTTTAATTTTCTCCACTGATGTCAAAGATGAAGCCAAATTAAGAGAAAAAGTCTTCAGTACTGCTAATTGATTGATATGCATAACTCACCCACTGATTCATCTGCAGCTAAGATCCCCTTTCCTGAAGCCACAATCCGCTGAGCTATGTCTGAAAGAGCTTTCTTCTGCTCTGGAGACAGCGCTGGGAATTGGTGGGTCATGTTGACTTATCTGTGGAAGAGAATTACTGTTACAAGCTGGGGGAGACTCTGTGCACACACTGTGAACCAGCGACACCCGCCTGGTATTTCTATTGGAGTGCTCTAGGTGCTTGTCTGTTCCATGTTATCATAGGCACATGCCCAGAAATCCATTTGAGTTCTTCTTGGCTGGATGTGTCTGGCAAAACTAGAAGAAATGCATGCAGAAGCCACATGCAAACATACCCTTCCAGAACCAAAGTGGGAAAGACTGCATTTTACATGCATTTGCTCAGAGACTAAAGGAAGGTCAGTCTGTCACAAAAACATGCACCAAGCTAACACGTATGCTAATTGCTGACTCTGCAGACTTTTTGGTCCCAATCAGAACAATGCCAATTATCACATTGCTTACCTTTACACAGTTCCTAACAATGCCCCTCTTCCATCCCCTGGCCTATGTTGGCAGTATTTGCTACTTTGTCGAGTTAACTTTCCATCCCCACCCTCCTGCCTTGGTTTGTAATTCTCTTCTCCCTACAGCTGCCGTCAGAACTATAGTGTATTGCTTACTCTATATAAGACTTGGGGGTTTAGGAGGATTCACTAGCCATTTCTATCTTTTCAGCTGTGGCAGAGGCTTACCAGTTGCGCATACCCAGCAGCTGAAATTCAGGTTCTGACTTATGACAAAATGCTGTATCTTATTAAAGTTTTGATTATAGGGCATTAAATTACAGTTTCTCAGATCATCTGAATAGTCCAAGTTACTTCTGTATGTGTATAAGCCTGAGACATAAAGACTCTCTTCCCTCTGTTTATCATATGCGATAACTAAAGCAACACCCATGTTTTTATCAGCAGGTGGTAAATCCATGAGATGAATCATTAAAAACAACACAAAAGATCTTCAATATCAATTTTTCCTCCTTAGGGGCAGGCCTCTGGGCAGCATCTGCATTTTCTATTCCCAAACTCAGCCTTGGAAATGAGTGAGAACATGCCATTTTCTATTTCACCATGTGCCAGAGATGTCCAGCAAATATGTCTCCCCATATAAGCATGTACGCAGCCAAGTCCTCCATCCCCTTTCCCTGCACACATATATTAGGTTGCCAGGGAATCCTTGTCTTGCCCTCCCTGCTGAAGGGCGTAACAACAAACGATCAGGGGTCTGGCTGCTACTCATGATAGGGTAACAGAGTTCTGTGCACTGTGTCAAATGGTGCCAAAGTTTTCTGGCAACAGTGCCGTCACACTACTGCAACAGCTATAAATCTCTGTCTCCGATTTATAGTGGAGAGTACTTTGGTATTGGTAATGTTATTGTGCAAGATTCAAATGGCGTTGTCTACCAGTACAGATCAACCAGATGCGGTGTCCAGATGTCTGCTTTACCTTTTTGTGATTTTTTTGAGACTAGAATTCATCCCATGCAACTTATCAACAGTGAATCATTCTAGGCTTAGAGGGAATTCAAAGGAGTGTGTGATGAAGACTGCATCAAATGAGGGAGGGTTGTCTCTTTTCCTGGTGTTGAAATGCCTTCCTGTGGTCCTGCAGAAGCAGACTTTGCTGAACTCCTCTCTCTGTATGTCAGGCTGTGGCAAGAGCTCTGGGAAGCATCCTTCTACTGTGGTGACCACACCTCCATCACTCCCAGCTCTTACACTGTTCAGCCCACCTAAAAGAACTTGAAGAGCTATGGTTTATGCTGCATAGCTAATTAAGTTCACCTGTAACCCTCCTTATCCCTCACCTGCTTTCTGTGTCTGATATGTCTCTTAGAAACAGGAAAATGGGTTTTTATTATGATTACTGTAGTAATACTTTGTGTTGTAAGCACTTCAGTCAAAACCATAGCACTGTTAAATAAATTGTTATGCAAAATGATGAGGAATCACTCCAGTAGTTCACAGTCTCTGTGGAAAAGACTGGAAAATTGTGATCTGGCAAGAATATGATCTTGTCCAAGGTCAAAGCTAATGAATTGGTAAATCAGTAATGGGGTTTCAGAGTTGCAGTTCAGAGGTATGCTACAGCCTGAGTAGGTGTATCCAGATAATCTTTAATCCAGCTAGCTGAATTACAAGATCATCAGTCACTCTAGTTATGTTGTTATGGGTATACTTTCTCTCCAGCAATGCAACAAGCGATGAGACTAATGTCTGTTATATCTTACTTGTTTCCAGTGTTTGCATAAAAATAATAAAGAGGCAGTTATCACTCAAAACCAGCCTGCAAAGTAAATTGCCAAAATACGGAATATGAGTTTTCAGTGGATAATGCTGGTCCAAGTGAGTACTCTGAGAGACTGAAACAAACAGTGTAGTTCCACAATGATGAACTGGAAGACAGCAGATTAGTTCCAGTTTCTATGCAAGTATCTCATTGAGTGTGAAGGAGTAAATGGAGATTTGCCAAAAGGCTCCCCAAAATGATCTGTAAGGCCATGGTGAGTAGTTCCTGGCTACCCTGCTTAGCTACAAGGTTGGATAAAATGCACGGTGTTTCTAACTGAAATGGTGAAGAAATGAGTGCAAAAGAGGAGTTGTAAACCTAATCATAGCTCTAAGGTCCAGAATGATCAAGTACCCTTGCTTTAGGACTTTATTTGTCTGTGATTCCTTCATGAGGAGCATAATCTCTGAGGATCTTCCCTGTTGGATTCAGAAAGGGTGTCTCTGCTATAAGGTACTGCTCTGAGCATTTAAAGAGGAGCGGAGAAGCCTTACACTTCAGTAACACTTTATACAGCTGCCTTGTAACGAGTAAGCTCCCAGCACATCCACAGAAACATTAGTGTCCCCCCTTAAAGAGCTCAATACCTTACAGGGTCCTGAGGAAAAAACGGTTGTGCCCAGGCTGCCAAAGCTGGGCAGCTCATATTCTTCCAAGAACAAAGCCTATTTGCCTTATTATTCTGCTTTATTTAAATTGACAACTTTTCTGGGCAGGAAGAAGCTCAAAGAAACTGTGTTCTCAGTAACAGTATCTAGGAGTTGTCCCACCACTAAAGTTTTTCAACAAATTTTACTTTTGTTTACCCATTTTAGGCTGTGGGCTAGTATCATAGTGTCACAAGCTTAAGTGATTTCATATTGATTTGACATTGTATCAATACAATGTATTCTTTTTGTGGTAACTGCTTACATAACATATTTAAAAAGTGGAAGAAAAACCAAAATAATAAAACTGCACAGAATGCATAAAACCCCCAGCTTTATGGCTACCTGGAGTGTTTGTCAGGCTTCAGCAGCTCCTTAAGCAAACAAAGTTCTTTGTTCAGCCTCCAGCCTGTGACCAGCAGGAGGTGGGGGTGGGAGGAAAGGGGACAGCACAGTTGTAACAGTAAATATTGTACTGCTGAAGTACCATAATGGACGAGTGCAGGGGAAATATCTTCATGGGTATCAGCATAAGCACTGCATCCTGTTAATATTAATAGTGAGAACCAAAGGGCAGAGGCAAGACAAACAGCAGAAGGAACAAACTGTTACACTCCACTTCCGGTAATCTTAGAAACATTAATATTTCATCGGTGTCTTTTCATTCCAACCACCTCAAGTGATTGGCAGCTTCTAATCGTAGAGGAAATCTCACCTGAGTCCTGGTTTGCAGATGGGAAAATATTGGATTAGAAGCTGTAAGTTTTTGTCTTGGGTCTCTTCATTGCCTTCTTTTATAAAATTTGTTCCAAAAGTGCAGGACCAAATCTCAAAATACAGTTTGTATCCCATGTATGTAGCTTTTCCTGCTCAATTACTAGTAAACACCACCCTTCAACATCATCTCTGACAGCAATATAAACCACATGTTCATGCCCTTGCACTGCGCACACAAGAGATTCTGCTTCCAAGGAGCAGGGTCTCAAGAAGCAAAAGTTGCATATATAAATAGACAAATACAGTTGATAGGGAGAATGAAAAGTATTCGAAAATTTAGCCCATCCCATGTAGGCACAGCGTTGACCTGACTGGATTTACTTCTCATTTACACTTGTATGCTTAGGAGAGACAGACACATAATGAATTATTCTCTTATATTCTCATTACAGTGGATAAATCTAGTTATTTGTGTCGCTTCTCTATGGAGCTCCATTAAAAAGCTATTTCTAAGTAAGTCTCGTTACTTGGACACTGATAGGTGTGTATGGCTGGGCAAGCCTGGCCCCATCCTGCTGACGGAGCACATTCTTATCTAGCCTGCAGGCAACACCAAGCTGGCAGGACTAGTTGATATGCTTGATTGCTGGGCAGCCATCCAGAGGAGCCTGGATGGGGAGCGGGAAGAGACCAACAGGAGCACCTTGAAGTTCAGCCAGGACCAAAGCCCAGCCACTGGATGGGATGGGGGGGGCAGAGTTCTGGCAGAGTCCCACCAGGGCTAGTGGGATGGGGGAACAGCTCTTTGGAGAAGGCCGAGGGCCCTGTCAGGCAGCGAGCTGAACAGGGGCCAGCAATGAGAGCCAGCAGCATCTTGTATGAGCAGAGGTCCAGCCCAGAAAGCCATGGGAGGACAGGGATTGTCCCCCTCTGCTCAGCACCCTTTAGATCACATCTGGGTACTGCATCCACGGCTGGGCCCCTGCAGTATGGGAAAGACATTGAAAAACTGGAGTGAGTTCAGCAGATGCCATCGAGAAGGTTGGGGGCTGAAGCACTTGCTCTGCAATGAGAAGGCTGCAGAGTTGGGTCTAGTTCAGCCTCGAGCAGAGATGGCTTCAGGGGCACCTTTCAGCAACCGCCAATACCTACATAGTGGTGATTGAAGAGGTAGAGCCAGGCTTTTCACAGCAGCATGTGACGGGAGTGAGAGACAACAGGCATAAGCTGAAACTAGAGAGATTCAGACCAGATATGAAGAATTTTTTTTCACTATTGGGACAGCCACACTGTGGAGGAGGTTGACAGAGAGGCTGTGGTGTCTCCATCCTTGGAGGTTGCCAAGACTCACCTGAATAAAGCCATGAACAGCCTGGTCTGACCTTGTGTCTAACCCTGCTTTGAGCAGGAGGCTGGACTGCAGACCTCCTAATGTCCCTTTCAGCCTGAATTACGCTGTAACTCTGTGAGTACTTGCTTTAGAGAGCTGAAGTGGAAGAGGTGCCTCCTGTATGTATGAAGGAGCTCTAAGAGAAGAACAGGATGTTTCTCACTTCATCTTTGCAGTGGAGTGAAGGTTTTACTATAGCAAAATGTTTCATTTCAGTGTTCTAAGAAGTGTCAAAGGTATGGGACAAAAGGAGATACTCAGACTTCTGTCACCTAGAAAAAGCAGCAGATGTTTTTGATTGATATACTAATTTCACCATCTTGATAGGTCCTTTGGGGCAACAGATTATGGTAAATGGCCTGGTTGGTCTTTGCTCTCTCTTACGAGCAAGGGAACAAGGGTTTTTTCCATCTTCATGCTCCATCTAGGGACCTTGCTTCAACATCCTGTCTCAAGTGGATGGGAGGATGTGAGACCTGAAGTTCCCTATCCTGATTCCCACATTAGCCTCAGAGCTGTACTCAAGCCCTGAGCAAATGTACCCCAATTTCATCTCTCTACCAAGTATGAAAGGAGGTTATGTACTCAGGGATCTTGCCTCTGCAATCAGGGCAGAGCACTCACAATGGCTAGAGATGGCTGAGATGGCAAGAAACTAGTTTCTTGGAAGTTAAGTGTGGTCATTAGGGTGAAGCTGCTTCTCTCTCAGGGTTGGGCTCTTCTCAAAGAAGGTAAAAAAATGCTGTCAGACTTGCACAAGAATTCAAGTCTTGTAATGCCAGTAGGGGAGGCTGGGGGAAGTGCTGATGAGAGTTTTAGATGGGCTAAATAGTTTTGGGTGCCAGGCACATGGGATAGTTGAGAAAGTGATGGAGGATCACAGCCTCAGTGAGGATTTGAGTTTGTTGAGCAATATCCTGAAGCTGGCTGTTCACAACTTGAAAGGCTACAGCTTAATGCAAGAGCAGTTTTTAGTTTCCTGTGCTGCAGACTACCTTACCGCTGCCGAAGAATCTTATGCACACTACTGCATTAATACTTCAGAAGAAGCTGCACAACAAGCACACGTAATTACACTTCGGTCAGCATTGGTGTTTCTCAGGACCAGCTGCATTCTCCAGTCATTCTCTCTTCTCATTGCAAAACATAAATTTATGTACTGCACAAGCATAAACAAACACATACAAGACAAAGCAGTAGAAAGCAATGCAGATATGTTACTACTCTAGTAGCCTTAGACTAAGGATTCACTTACTCCAGGAGTTCTGAGTGACTAAGCTAAGTTAGAAAGCGAGTTTTAGCAGCAAATGGGTCACATTGGAAGATCACTGCAGAATGGCTGATTGCTTATTTCTTGCAAGCTGTTCCTGGAACAAAAAAATAAAAACAAAACCAAAAACAACTCTACAATCCCACTTTAGATAAACACATCATGTTTCAGCTGCTGGTATACATACCACCTTTACAGTTTATAAATGAAATTATTATACTCACTTGTTCGTGGACAGTGCCTCTGCTGCTACAAGCTTCTGATGAGGTGGCTGCAGGCAAAGAGACCCAGTCCTTCCAATCAGTAACTTTTATAAAATTCTTGACAGGTTGGTTGGTTTTTTTTTTCTCTTTCCACTCCTTTGTCCCCCTCCTCCCCAGGCTGGCTGGGGAGATGTCATTGCTCGAGGTCGGTCATTGGCTGTCAGACCACAACCACACACAACCAATGGGACCTACTCTCGCTCCTAGTGTTCCTCCCCTTTCTCCTCCCCTGTCTATATAAGGCCATTCATGACAGGGTGAAACTGAGACGTTTTCCAGTTATTTCAAATTATTCCTCCTCTTTCTAAAACAGACTGAAAAGAACTAAAAGAGGAACGATGGAAATTGTTTTGAGGGATCTTGGGCATAACTTTCCATTTAGGGTTAGATCATCTGGAAACTTATACTTAGGAAACTACACAGTGCAGGAAGGAAGAGTAGAAAACAAAATGCAGAAACAATGCAACATATTCTTAATTGACATGAGTTACTATCATTTCAGTGGCTTCCTATGTGTTACACTGATTTTCCTCACTGGAAAATTTAGCAGAGAAACATATTTTCCTTTTCCAGTTAGTATACGGAAAGGCAAAATGAGATGCTACAGTATCAAGGTTAACAAAACTGCAAGTTCTGATTTCCTTTAGTACAGTGTATGTGAGAATGATGGTTATCAGAAGAAGTATGCCCAGACTGAGGGGCACAAGTGCAAGCTAAATTTTCCACGAAAATCCCATTGAAACACCTACCAATATTAAAATGACATACAAACTTCTCAGATGCTTAGCAAAAGTTTTCTGTTAAAAATGCCAATGCTCTATAAACAGTATCTCATCATTGCAGTTTATATGAAACCACTCTACCGCTGTTCACCAAATCCAGGTAGATAGACTTGATTTTCCACCATCTCCAACACCCCCCCACCCCCATACTGCACGTCAGTGCTCCTGGAGGGAAGTACAGCGCAGGGACTGTTAGACAAACATCATACCTTCAGCAACAGCATGCTCTGCGACCTTGGACGTTAGCATGACATTGCCACAAAGACCGGGTGTTTGCCTGAAGACTGACGTAGTTTCTGCATTTGTTTGGCTCATGTAGTGACACCTTTAGCCTTTACATGGACATGCTGAGACATCTGATTTCCCCTGGCACTGAGCAACACTGTTTTCATTGGGGTACTTTCTTCCTGAGCCTGTGTCTTCTAGAGCTGCATGCCAAGGTCAGTGCCTGTAGGAAATCTTAACAGCTTACATGCTGCCGGCAGTAAGACTCTGTGACAGTCAGCAGAGGAACGTCTGAAAAAGCTGAGGATGCAGTCTAATTGAAGGCCTTGTGCTTGTGTTGTTTTGTTTGCTTTAACATTCTCTTTCCTGATCCATACCTTTTTGCAGAAGAATGCTGTGGGACACAACATGGACATAAGGCTTTCCCTGCTTTACAGTGTTTGCATTATATTCCATTTCTCTTGTCCTAGCAGAAAGATGAACTCCATGGTGTATTAAAGTTTCTCCACCACAAACAGAGGTATCTAGTATGGATGAATTATTATTAATTAATTATATACAGCCCTCTTGAGACCAACATGTCATAGTGACAGTCTTCTTCAGGGCCACAGAGAAAATCAGAGTTCAAGTCCCATCATTCCTGGTTTGGTTAGAAGTGGTCACAGGTAGGAAAGTATTTGGAAGTGTTTCTTTCCCAGTGTCATTTGTGATACAGTCTGACAGACTATTGCAGAAAAGCTGGGGAGGGTCTTCTTGAAAAAAATAGTGTCTGACATTTAGAAACCAGTTTAGATAATCCTTTGCAGCCAACTTTGTGTTCTTAACTCTTTCAGAAGTATTTTTATGTATTTCCAGGTGGGTAATGGCTAGAATGTGCCTTTCTAGTCCTTCTGAGCCAATAGCCAGCACTTCAAGGATTACAGGTGCTAGCAGAGATTCTGAGGACTGAGGAGAAAAAAAAGTGAATAGACATCATGGTTAACTTTTTCACTTAATTTAGGAATGGGAGCTTTTTCAGGCAAGAATATGGAATGAGCAATCATGCTAGATAATGTCACTGTAAGGTTCAGTACTATTAATATGCAGATCCATGATGCTGACTATGCTGTGCAGAAATTAGTAGTAGAGCAATATTAAGACAACACTGGAAAAGAGTACATACTTTCATCATCACAGCTACGTAATCATAGTTTGGGGATACTTACATCTCTGAAAATTAGGTTATAGTGGTATCGTGTATCCTTAAATGATAAGAGGAATAAGCTTGCATCATGAGGGGAATGCAGTGTACTTGCATTTAACAAAGCAATTAACCTGCCACATAAAAAATACCAAATCACTGCCTGCACTAATTATTCTACAACAAAATTGGTGTATTATCCAAGCTGTAAAGCTGTCTCACTGCGTTACTGTTCAAACTCATAGTATTGCCAACTCTCTCAGCTTTCCAGTGACCCAACTAATTTGGAATGGTTTCCTTTTTTTGTTTAGGCCTGTTTCACAGTAACGTGATGCAGCCATAGGCCTGTAGCTAGCAAGAGGCTGTCTGCTGATGTGAGCAGCCTTGGTGGAGGTGGCTACATCTAGACATTACTTTGACAGAGATTGAATTTGTGGCCATGGACAGCATGACTTTGATACAGGCATCATAATGCAGGAAGACTGGGACACCTTTGGTGGACATGGAGTGGGAGGAATACCGAAACCCTGGTGGAAGGTGTGTTCAGAGGAATAAAGATGCAGGTCAGTAACCAGATTTAGGGGCTTCAGGAAAACAGGAGAGATCATGCAGATAAATGTTAAGGGTACAGATAACAACTTTGTGACAAAGTGGCTCAGTGACAAAGTGACAAAAGACAGGGAGGATGTAAGGGAGGGCAGCTGAGCTAAAGAACAAGGACTCTTGTTATTGGTATTCTTAAAAATTATTTTACAGACTATTGCAGTGATTGCTGATCCACTGTTCTAATGAAGAGAAAAAATTTTTAATAGAGAAAGGGTGACTAACTATTTTTTGAGAGTTTTGGATATGTGAGAATTGATTACTTAAATATATTTCAACTAAATACAGTGATTTAAGTTTTTCTCCATGGATTACGGCCTTTTTTGCCTGTTAATGAAAAAGCTGATATAAACAGTCTTGCAATATAAAAATCTTTATAGCTCACTCAAATCTGTGTTTGAAACATTGCTGCAAACAAGATGCATAACTAGTAAAGAAAGCTTAAATGTTCATTGTTGTGTCTTCTACAACATGGAAACAGAAAATGGTAGTCAGCTATAAAAGAGATGGATAATGTTAAAACATGAGCATCTAGAATTTCCTCTCACAAACATGGCATAGCATAAATGAATTTTATATTTGAATGGCTTAGAGATTTTGCTGGTGTTGACTTTTCCATCTGAAATTACCATACAAAAGTTGACAGAAGTATACATTTAAAAATTTGAAAGACCACTAAAAACTGTCTTTACACATGGCTTGGGTTATTATTTAGGTCTTAATTTGTGGTTTTGCTTTCTTGAGTCTGACAATGCGAGTACTGGATTTTCATAGTGGAAGTTAATTTAATTGCTGTCCTTGTTATAGCCAACCTTGCTGTCAAAGGATCTATCAGTTCTGCACTGAAGTTTTGAGTGAACACCATTGCTGGATGAAGAACATTAAAATCAATTAAAAGCCTGGTTTAAAGGCAACAGGTAAAAATTTTAGAATTGCTTATGTTTCTTCAGGTTGATGATTGTGTTTTTTCTCTGTGTTTCTAGCAGTATCATTCTGATACTGATTTTGCCTTTAATTACTCATATTAACTAGCATTCTAAATGAAAATAGTAAGTAAATGTGAAGAGAGACAAACTGTAGTACATCTGAGATAGAAAGATGAAAAAGAAAGAAATGTATGAAGCAATTTCAGAGATTACATTGTCACCAAGAGAAAAATGAAAAAGTTAAAGCTCCCCTCTGCGCTTTAGTAAATGAACTACTATAAATCTTATCAACACTTCTGTATGTGGTCAGGGTTGTAAAAGAGTTTGAAATGGAATGGAAAAAAACACTGGATGTTGGAAGAATATCTGAGTATAATATGCATCCACATGAAAAGCACCTGGCTCTGTGTGCCCCAAGAGAGTGCTGCCTGCGTGATGGGGTTAAAGTATAATCAGAGCAGACTTGAGCTAAGTGGAGCCTGCTGCCTCCTCACCTCTCCACGTTTCCTGTTTTCTGTGCTCTGCAGTCTTGCTTAACTGTCTCAAAGTCCAGCTTGTTCATCCCTATCTAATCAGAGGTATTGTTTATTAAATGGTTTGTTTTCGCCATTCACCTACAGCCCTCACCCCCAATGCAGACAGCCTGGCCTTTAACCCCACTGAAAGAAATTACCTGTATTTCTGGCTCTGCAGCAGTGCCTGCAGACATCACGGAGGATGTGGAGGGTGTTGGGCAGAACAGACTTGGGCTCACAAAGAGCACTGAGGGGATTGTACAGGGAGGGTTTGCTTACTCTTTGTTCTTTGTGTCTTAAAGCTGGGCTGCAGCAAACACCATGACTTGGAATGAAAAACAGGCAAGCACATAATATTACTGTTATCAAAACCCAAGTATTTGTAATAATTTCAATAGTGGGGATAGCAAACAAGGATACCACTTTAAATCAGTCTGCCAGCAGCAACGTTTCTGGGCTGTGCAAAATATCTGTAACAGGATATAAAGATAAATGCACTAATGACCCTGGTCTGTGTGTCTTTCCATTGACATTCTGTTTTTTAAAAAGCAAATAAGCAAACAACTGGCTGCTAAAATGAGAGACACTTAACTGTTTATTACTTGTTTATCTAAGCACCACATAGTCCCCCAAAAAAGGACACTTAGGTGCTGCATGTTAACGTTAGCATACAATTTGCAAAATACAAACTACAACAGATGTCTGAAGTGGACCAGTTTGCTGAAAAGACCATCGTAGGTGTGGTTTTCACGCTGCTGGAGGAACACTGGACACCACGGCAGAAATTCAAAGAGAAAGTAGGCACTGAAGGATACATAACTGGCCAGAGGTTTACTAACAGGGCAAGAAAATATAACACTATTTTTCTTCATCAACATTTAAAAAACACCAGTGGTTACACAGCTGGGAATGTGGCATTCATAGCTTGCCATGCAGAAGAAAATCTTGGAAATGGACATTGATATTGCTGACTCTTAGCCTATAGGTGCATTAATAAACTGGCTGATGGGGCGGATTCTCTCAAAGCATGAGCTGTCAGTGATGTCAAAGGGTTAAATAATTCAGTTAAATTAACAGAAAAGCAGGCACATTATTTAGCCTGGCATCTCAAGGTTGGAAGCATCAAGAAAAAGAATGAATGATAGAAGAAGGGACACTGTTATCTAAGTCAGTAGGCAAGAATGTGGAGAGAGGCCTCCAAGAGAGGGAGTCCTAGACATGAAGGGAGCCAAGCTGCTAACACATTACAACCCACAGACATCAACAATAAAGTAGCTGAAAGCCGGACAGAGGTAATTGTGGTAGTGGGAGATTGCGACCTCCAACTCAAATGGCCCCCCCGAAAGAGGGCAAAACCCCGCTTGGGGAGCATGCGTAGTTAATAGAGAAGCTTCATTAGTGCTTACTGAGGATGTGTACTAATTTACAATAGTAGCGAGAAACTTATAACCAATCCTTAGTATGAATAACAATGAATATGTAGTGTACTATGAATATGCAAATGTCTCGTGGTATATAATATGTATCTTCATTTTACTCAGTGTGCATGCTTGGAGGAGCCATCCCCCATGCACCCGGCGCTGCAATAAATCAATGTCGGCTTTCTAAACTATCATTTGGTTTAGAGGGTTTTCTTGGTTACGATTTTCGGTAACATGAGGACAGATAGTTTGTGGAAATGAAGTTACTCTAGCAACAGAGACACATGCATTGAAGAAGCACAGACCATGGAGTACCTAATTCTATATGCATTTTTGGCAGATGTACATTTTACTGAAGCTTATTCAGAACCGCATGTTGGGCCCTGCCATCTGCTGAATTTGGATACGATGTCTATCAAGCTGGTGTGGAAATACACAAAAAGAAGCTATAACTTTGGTAGAGAAACTGCCAGTGCCTTTGTAAGTACAACTGTCTCCCACAGAAAATTACCTTTTTAATTTTGGGAAATACATAGCTTTTCTATACAAAAATATACTAAGGTTAAATTCCAGCACTTTTTAAAATTCCTGATTTTAACTCAGGCCCCTATCAAAATGCATCAGTACTTCACTGGAGAAGGGCCTGAGCAACCTGGTCTGATAAGACCTGCTTTGAGTGCAGAATTGGACCAGGGACACAGGTCCTTTTTGGCCTGAATTGCTGTAGGATCCAAATTACATCCATGTAGATGCATGAACACAGCAGTATCTTTCTTAGTCAAATATAGAAAAGAAAGAGATGGATCTGCCAGTCAGGAAAACAAACATGTCATACAGAAAGAAGAGACAGTAGAGTTTTAATAGAAAGGTTGTTTATTTGATAGAAAGTTTGCTTGTAAATATCTTTAAGAAAAAAGTAATTCTGCCTCCATCCAACCAAATTGCTGTTGAAATACCCAGTCTGGCTATTCACAGCTCCTCACAACTGAAAGGAAAGCTTTTTCCTTCTCTCTCCAAATGCAATGCCTTCTCACAAAGACATGGATACCTACTGTAGTTAGAAAATCCTCTTGGGCTTCTAATCTGAGACCTATCAATTTATGTTTTGTGTTCTGCCAGAATCATGCATATGTTGTACATGCCTCAGAAACAAAGGTACTTTTTGTTTATTTGAATAACTTCTCCTGAATTGTCTTGGACAATAATGCCTTGATTCCT
>NW_009630284.1:17626-21128 GCF_000690535.1 Cariama cristata
TCCTGCTGTCTGGCCCATTAAGAAAGAATCCTCTTGTGCAAGCAGTAGTTGCTGCATTGAAAAATAGTCTCTGAACTATTGGGAATCAATCAACACCCAATAAAATCCATATTGTTTCAAAAATGGTCACTAAATTTGTTTTAATGTGAATAAAACCAAACTCTTAAGGCCGTGTTTCAAGGAGTTCATGCTGGGCCTTGAACTTACATAGCGTCAGATACAGTAACTCAGCTATGGTCCTCTGGTAGAAAAGAGAGGGGAAAGACTTGTGTGTTTGAAACTGCATTTTTAGCACAAACTGGGGAACGAAATCCCACAGAATTAAGAATTCAAAGTAACCTCCCATTTTCTGTTCCAAGGGTGAAGTACACTTCTCTGACTTGTCATTTCTAATAAAACATGTGGCATAGAAAACAGAAACAAAAATCAATCTACTTGTGAAAGTTCAGAGGCAGCAGAAAGACTGCTTGCCTGAGATGCCACATTGGTGCATTGGGCACCGAGCAAGTACCCGAGGAACTCAGAAATAGCCCCCAGCAGGCTCAGTAAAAGAAGCAGCTCTGTTGTAAAGGTGAATTTGGCACTTAAGGAAGTTATTCCAGAAGGACCTGAAGAATTTATTAACCTACTCCTTGCACAGAGGAATTCATTCTCAATGGGTTTATCTGAAACTCTCTCACTGGCATGTTCAAGTTGTAGGCCCTCTGCACATTGTTTGGTCTCCCAGTCAACTTCTCTCATCTCTTATGACTTGAAAATTGTCTTTAGTTTAGAAGGGATGCCTCAAATTCATGTTCTTAACTTTCAGCTATGAAGCTCAGTGAAATTATTGACGTTCCCTGGACTTCTGGGATGACAAATCAAGTACTACTGGGCAAACAAGGAAAATAACTTTGAGACAAAAAGACAAATCATTTCCCACATCAAAACATTTATTAATTGCATATAGTCAGTTGGTTTCTTTTCTAACATTTCTTTCTTTCTTTTCCTTCCTCCTTTTTCCTTTCCTGTCCCATTTATTGTATCCTGCTGTGACTTTTTCTTTGCAAGAATGAGTATGAATGGACCCTCATGAAAAGAACAGGGCATTGTCCTGGATTTGTATAGTGCAAAGACAGAAAAAGAGTGAAGAGAAAGCACACGACACTGAAACATTCACAGCTGAAGATGTGTAAACAAACAAGTTGTGTTTCCTCACATGCACAGGCACTTGGTGGAATAAATATACAATGACACTCAAATCCTGCCATATTAACTATATTATAGTAAAGCCTGAGAATAGGTTTGCCCACCTGCCACTGTGTGACCACTCTGGTATCTTTGGGGTTTTCAGCAGCTGGGAATAAATTGTGGTTCTGCCTGTGCACTTTTTCCTGTGTCCTCCGACAGGAGAGGTGCTTTGCCTTTGGAATGACATGGAATCCACTGGCAGTTTTTACTCACATCTGATTTCCAAAGATGCTACAAAAATATGCCAGCTGATTACTAAGAAAGCTTTGCACTGCTCTGTGTTGTCAAGCCCTTTCTTGGCTAACTGGTATTATGCATTTGTATTGTGTAATTGGGTACCATTGCGCACTGACAGCTGGTGGTTTGCAGCTTTCTTTGGTTTCATCTCTCAGGAGTTTTAGGTCTTTCACATCTACAACCAGACTTGTTAAGAGCTTAAGGCATAAATCATCTGGGAGAGACTGGGGGAAAGAAAACTCAAAGTACAGCTCTTCCTTCATGAAAACCAAAAACCCAAACAACCCCTACTGTCCAAAGCTTGAGAAAAATACTGTACTTGATTCATTCCAAAGCTAGGAATATGGTTTCAAATATAGTTCAACAGAACTCCACATGTAAGTGAAATTGATTCAAAGCCCACAAAAGCCAATGTGGGCTTTTCATTAGACATAAACATTTTGGTGCCAGTTTTGATTCTGTATGAGATCTCTGTCATCTGCATGGTTTTCTATTTAGCTGTGCCCACAGCTATGATACAAAGTACCTACCCCAAATGTCTAAGTTAATGGGTCAGTATCAGTGGCCCTTTGATGTGTTGTGCTATTGTTTCTTGTTTTTATGAACAACTATCTTTGTTTTCTATGGGTATTTTTCTTGCTGCCAGGAGCAGTGAATGAACCACTTAGGCTGAGCTGTGAATTACAGCTCCAAAAGGAAACAAGGATCCTGCACAACAGTGGTGCCTGATCTAATCTTTCCTTTGCCTCTGTGCTGATAGGAAGTCAAGGTAAATTCATGTTGAATGTCTAAGTCCAATCAGCAACTGATAAGGCTAAGGCCCCTTTTAATGACCTCAATCCCCTACACCTAGTGATGATACGAACCAACATAGTAGTCATCCTATGTTGTTTATAAGGTCTGTAATGTATCAGTGAAAACATGCATTTGTGACCTGGCTGCGTAACATCAACAGCTGTTACTCTGTTTTCCTATTCCTACCTTCAGAGGTGACCTTTAACGAAGCAGCAGAGGCTTTGTTTTTAAAAGCCTCTGTTCCAAGAAAAAGGAGTGGGAAGGGTGGAAGTGCAGGTCGGATCTGTAGGGGAAGGCTGTAACGAATAGAGGCTTCATAAAACTTGAATAATTCAGGCAAAATTTGTGGGAAAGTTCACATAAACCACTGCTGCTTCTGAAAGGTCTGCTCAAAACCTCAGCTTTGAAACAGAGGTCAGAAATCAGACTTTAGTAAGGATGGTAAAATAAGGGCTTTTCCTCCTCATTAGCTTAAATTTGAAACATTCACAGTTCTGTTGCCCTAAGGTGAGGATTTCTCAAACCAGTGTAAAGGACAGTAGGCAGTATAGCTGTTTATATTGGTGTGAGAGCTTTTCCCAAAGAATGATTAAGGAGAGTAGACAATTCACACCCTTGGCTGGAGTCCTCCACTCCCCTCCCACATGTTGCATTGTGATTAGTTCAAGTATATATTAAATAGTGTCTGCACGTACATAAGTTTATTTTTTCAAGAAACTTTTTTTTTTAAAAAGACAGTTATTCTTTGTCCACCTAGAGGCACAGGATGCCCAGTGCAAGCAGCACAGCATCTAAGTTTTCACGCTGTCTCTGCCCAGTGGCAAGATCCCTGGGCTTTGTGTCCGGAAAGGCATGAACAGATCACAGCAGTTTTGGGTTGCTGTTTAGCCGAAGGCTGGAATACATTCCCACATGCCGGACCAGGTTGGGTTCCACCACATAGGCATTCTCTCCCTTAGTATGCAGCAGCGAGTAGAGGGCAATATCCTTAGCAAAACCCTGGCGGCAGTGCAGCTCCTTCAGGTAACCTAAGGCACGGCGGGCAGATGGAGCAGAGAAGAGCATGGCGGGCGTGCAGCACTCAGTGACCGGCACAATATTATACAGCGTGGGGGCCAGCCGGCGCAGCTCCAGCATGTAATGCCGTCCCACCAGCTCTGACAAAGCCATACTGTACAAAGCAAAGAACAAGGCAATGGGCCAACTGAGGCTGGGGCGCCCAGTTGCCCAGGAGTATACA
>NW_009630284.1:21138-24399 GCF_000690535.1 Cariama cristata
GGGGCCCCAGAAACATGCCCAGACCTAGCCACTCAAGGATTCTCATGGGTTCAGGGTTGAAGTAGTGCTGAAGCCTCTCAGGATGGTAAAGCTTGAAGTAGAGTGCATCTCTGAGGTACGGTTTGGAGAACCGGGCCAACAAGAGGTGCTGCAAGACAGCAAATATCTCCTCCTCTGGCACAGCATCATCTTCCACTATGAGGATGTATTCTGGGTTGTACACCAACAGCGACTGCTCAAGGCAGAAGACGTAGTCCTGCTTCTCCTTCTCAAACTGGTTCACTCTGGGGTCAGGGTTCTCACCAGTTTTGTCACGACTGACCATAGGAAAGAAGCTGCTCAGCAGCCTGACGTCCTGATGGCTACTAGGGTCTGACTCCACATTACAGAGGAGGATGCTGTGGCTCCGGCAACGTGCACCACATTTCTGGAGGAGGTGGTGGAAGCGGGAGGCCACTTGCAAAACATAGTGGAAATCATTCCGCCTCTGCACAGTGATAATGGTGATGAGCAGCACGGGCTGGAAGGCATCACTGCCAGAGGCCTCGGAGGCATTTGGTATTTGCAGCTTCTCAAAGTAATGGAGGGCAGCCTGGCCCTCCTGCTGGTTCTGCTCCAGGAACTCCTGGCTCATGGGGTTCAGGTGCCAGCGCCGCAAATAGAAGTAAGAGTGGAGGAGCCGGTGGCAAATCAAAGGTGCGAGCACACCGAATGTCACCACAGTCAATGTGAGGAGATGGATAAAAGGACTGGACCAACGGCACCACCTCCCATAGAGCTGCCAGGCCTGGTGTAACATGGCTGTTGCAGGAGGAGGGCACCTCTGCTCTATTGATGCCCTTGTTCCTTCACTTCGGATGCATCTTCCCTGGATTGCAAGGTATCACTGAGGCAGTGGCTCCTAAACCTGCATAATTTGTCCAAGCCTAGAGAGGATGAAAAAACATGGTTAACAAAACAGGAACTGTCAGAGTGGGAAGACTGTGATTTGAGAAAATGGAAAGCTGAGGTCCAGTCACTGGGGAAGCCAAAATAAAAGGCCCCTGAGGAGTCCCTTGTGGTGGGGGTATCACAGAATTGTCGTGGAAGGTTGAGGAAAGATGAGCCAAACTTAGTTTCTAGCAAAGTGCCCTTAAGGCCTTTTTAGCATGTAGGAGCTCTGATCTGACTTAGCTTTGAACAGCTAACAAACAGGCAACATCAATGCATGATGTGTGGAAATCCCTTTCTGTTAATGGCAGAGAACTTAGATACTGCTATCTGGTCACAATGACATAATAAAACTTGGGTCACGGCCAAGAACCAAAGCCAGATCTCTTGTATCTTAGCCTAGGATATTTGAAAGGCAAACTTTAACCTCTGTGGGATGACATATGCTTCCCTTCTGTTGCTCACACACTTCCAAATGCATGCTTTTTCACTTTACTCCCCAGAGTGTGAAGCAAGATAACAAAGATACCAATTCACTTCACTAAGGGCATGTGTACACTAAGTGTAATGTGTGTGTGTGTCTCTCTCTCAGATGTCTCCTATCTAGACCCTATGAAATACACAGTCACAGCAAGATTAACAAGTTGCAACTGAGCCATTGACTTATATTTGTTATTTAAAAGTCTGTAACTTAAAATTACATGCCTTTAATTTAAAGCTGAAACATTTATATAACTATTTTTTTCTTGTATACACACTTTAAGCAAACATCAACCTTCACAAAAATTAGATTGTGCCATATATGGCTTTTCTGTTCTGCTTCTCTGGGCTGCCATGAACACCTAACAGCCTGGCTGTCAGAAGCTTACACAAAATTAGGGCAATTGGGCTGTTCAGATGAATTCTCTTGTGCCAGTAATTTCCATTTTTAATCTGCTGTTTGGCTCTCCCTTTTACTTCCCATTCCCTCTCCTTATGAACTGAGTTATTCAAGCCTCCCCCAGCCAACTGACTGTGCACCTTTCAGTGGAAAGTTTCTCCCATTCTTAACCTTCTGCCTTCACCACTCTCTGACCATCAAATGGTGCTCCCAGAGCAAAATGTTACCCTTTTTCCTTCTCTGCAGTGTCATCTGAAGCAGCCTAAGCAATGATGTGTGGATGGAAAGAAATCAAGGCTGTGGCTTTTCTTTTCTGTCTTAAAAGAATGGACCATGTAGAAGAAATGACTCAGAGGACATTGAGCAGGGTCTAATTCCGGGACTACTTCAAAACTGCCTTCATTACCGTAGCCACAGGTTTGCTGTATTTACCATTAAGAGAACCACTTCCTATTGCCACATGGGATTCTGACAGTCTTATATGAAAGGCCCTTTACTAAGATTAATGGAAAATATACAAGAGTTATTCTAAATATTTATTAGACATCAGGCACTTCATGCTGTGAGATCTCAAACCATCCTTGGGTAGACTGCGGCATCAGTGCTGTGCTATCTTATGATTCATGAAAACACAAGAGTTCAAAGATTTAGTGTAATTAAACAGAGGTAACAAATTTACACACTGATGCATGAAAATCTGCAGTGTCTTCCCATATAGAGCTTTTTTTTTTTTTCCTCCTTTCTAATTACACAGTCCTGTTTCACAGATGCTGCATTGTACTGCATCAGTGGACCTTGTAAAGGCCTTAAAGGTGATGGCCACATTTCAGCCACCAGATCCAAGCCACGATGATTCAGGACATGAAGATCTGAAACCCATCAGATGCAAAGAGGTGGCATTTAAATGCATTTATTCATCCAAAATCCAAAAATCAAAAATCCAAAAACCCAAATTCAGGTCTTTCCTTTTTTTTATTTTCTGCTAACTGGTCACAAACATTAAGGGAACACACAAATGCAGAACCATATTCTACAACTCACACCGGCATACTTTTGAGCCTCCCCTCCATGCGAGCAGCATTGTTGGCACTGTCGCTGAGCCACCCTCCAAACTTGAAAGTGAGGACCACAGTAGGAAAAGCAGAAGGTAGTCTAGTTCTCAGGGAGTAAAGAAATTTGCTTTTCTTCTGCCAGCTATGCTGAAGGTCTGAGCTACAAAAACTGCAAAAACTAGTGAGCTCTGTAGCCCTCAGGATACACACTGAAGCATTAATAACCCCCACCCAAGCAAGAGGCCTCCTCCCTGCCACCTC
Organism: Cariama cristata; assembly: GCF_000690535.1. NCBI lineage: Eukaryota > Metazoa > Chordata > Aves > Cariamiformes > Cariamidae > Cariama > Cariama cristata. Next base: position 24,262 of record NW_009630284.1, read on the forward strand.
CTTTTCTACTGAAAAGGGAGAAACGGGCGTCATGTCTTCCCCGCAGCAGCAGGAGGAGCTGGCTGGCGGCCAGCTGAGCTGTCGGGGCTACGGCCTGATGCGGTGAACCCAAAGGAATCTCGGCTGAGGTCTTGCTCT